>NW_007726695.1:489063-496495 GCF_000696425.1 Galeopterus variegatus | reverse complement strand
ATAAAAAATTAGAAATGAAAAAGGTGATATTACAACTGATACATCTGAAATACAAGGAATCATTTGAGACTACTATAAACAACTATATGCCAACAAATTTGAAAACCTGGAGGAAATGGATAAATTTATGGAAACACACAAGCTACCAAAACTGAGTCAAGAAGATGTAGAAAATCTGAACAGACCAATAACAGTAAAGGAGATTGAAGCTGTTATCAGAAGGCTCCCAACAAAGAAAAGCCCAGGACCAGATGGATTCACAGCAGAATTTTACCAAACATTCAAAGAGGAATTGACACCAATTCTTTACAAACTATTCCAAAAGATTGAAACATAGACAAATCTCCTAAACTCATTTTATGAAGCATACATCACTCTGATACCAAAACCAGGTAAAGATGCAACTAAAAAAGAAAACTACAGTAGATATCCTTGATGAACATAGATGCAAAAATCCTCAATAAAATACTAGCTAACAGAATACAGCAACACCTACATAAAATTATACATCACAATCAAGTGGGATTCGTCCCAGGGATGCAAAGTTGGTTCAACATATGGACATCAATATATGTGATACACCATATTAATAAAATCAAACACAAGGACCATATGATTGCTATAGATGCTCAAAAAGCATTTGATAAAATTCAACATTCATTCATGACAAGGACTCTCTATAAGTTAGGTATTGATGGAAAGTATCTCAACATAATTAAAGCTATATATGATAAACCCACTGCCAATATCATCCTGAATGGGGAAAAGCTGAAAGCTTTTCCTTTAAGAACAGGACCTAGACAAGGATGCCCATTCTCACCACTCCTAGTCAACATAGTGTTGGAAGTATTAGCCAGAGCAATCAGAGAAGAGAAGGTAATAAAGGGCATCCAGCTTGAAAAAGATGAAGTCAAACTGTCCCTGTTTGCAGATGACATGATCCTATATATCGAACAGCGTAAAGCCTCTACAAAATATCTCTTGGAGTTGATAAATGATTTCGGCAAAGTAGCAGGACACAAAATCAACACACAAAAATCAGTAGCATTTCTATTCTCCAATAATGAACAGGCAGAAAGAGAAATCAAAAAAGCTTGCCCATTTACAATAGCCACCAAAAAAATAAAATATTTAGGAATTAAATTAACCAAGGATTTGAAAAATCTCTATAATGAGAACTACATACCACTGGTGAGAGAAATTAGAGAGGATACCAGAAGATTCAAAGATATCCCATGCTCTTGGATTGGAAGAATTAACATTATGAAAATGTCCATATTACCCAATGTGATCTGCAGATTCAATGCAATCCCCATCAAAATTCCAATGACATTTTTCTCTGAGATGGAAAAAGCTATCCAGACATTTATATGGAACAACAAGAGACCACGCATAGCCAAAGCAATCCTGAGCAAAAAACATAAAGCTGGAGGCATAACACTACTTAACTTCAAACTATATTACAAAGCTATAATAACCAAAACAGCATGGTACTGGCATAAAAGAAGACACACTGATCAATGTAATAGAATAGAGAATCCGGAAATAAACCCACACACCTATAGCCATCTGATCTTTGACAAAGACACAAAGCCTATACACTGGGGAAGAGACTGTCTCTTCAGCAAATGGTGCTGGGATAACTGGATATCTATATGCAGGAGAATGAAACTAGACCGATATCTCTCACCATATACTAAAATCAACTCAAAATGGATTAAAGAATCAAATATACACCCTGAAACAATAAAACCTCTTAATGAAAACAGAGCAGAAACACTTCAGGAAGTAGGACTGGACTCAGACTTCATGAATATGACCCCAAAAGCACGGGCAACCAAAGGAAAAATAAACAAAAGGGATTATATCAAACTAAAAAGCTTCTGCACAGCAAAAGAAACAATTAACAGAGTTAAAAGACAACGAACAGTGTGGGAGAAAATATTTGCAAAATATACAACTGACAAAGGATTAATATCCAGAATATACAAGGAACTGAAACAAATTTACAAGAAAAAAACAAGCAACCAAATTTTAAAAATGGGCAAAAGAGCTAAATAGGCATTTCTCAAAGGAAGATATACGAATGGCCAACAGAAATATGAAAAAATTCTCAACATCACTCAGCATCTGGGAAATGCAAATCAATACCACACTGAGATATCATCTCACCCCAGTTATGATGGCTAATATGCAAAAGACTGAATGATAAATGCTGGCGAGGTTGCGAACAAAAAGGAACTCTCACACATTGTTGGTGGGACTGCAAAATGGTGCAGCCTCTATAGAAAATGGTATGGAGATTCCTCCAACAAGTGCAGATAGAACTACCATATGATCCAGCTATTCCACTGCTGAGAATATACCCAGAGGAATGGAAATCATCAAGTCAAAGGTATACCTGTTCTCCAATGTTCATTGCAGCATTCTTTACAATAGCCAAGACTTGGAACCAGCCCAAATGTCCATCTTCAGATGAGTGGATAAGGAAACCGTGGTATATCTACACAATGGAATACTACTCTGCTATAAAAAAGAATGAAATACTGCCATTTGCAACGACATGGATGGACCTAGAGAGAATCATATTAAGTGAAACAAGTCAGGTGCAGAAAGAGAAACATCACATGTTATCACTTATTTGTGGGAGCTAAAAATAAATAAATAAATAAATAAATAAATAAATAAATAAATAAATAAATACACAAAAAAAACGATGGGGGAGGGAGGAAGAAGACACAACAATTACAATTCCTTGAAGTTGATATGACAAGTGAACAGAAAGGAGATTGTTGGAAGGGAGGGGGGTGAGGGAGGAGGGAGGGAGGTTTTGGTAACTGGCCACAATAATCAACCACATTATATTTTGACAAAATAAAAATAAATAAATAAATAAAAATAAAAAACCAAAAAAAAAAAACAATGGTAGTTTGAGACATTTTTAAAGATTATCTCCGTGCATATTAGACAATTAATTTCTCATTAGAAGATCACCTAAACATTGCCAGTGAAGTCCCTCCTTCTCTTGCCTCAGACAGTTTACATTCCTGCAACACTCCTAGGAAGACATGTAAACATTATTATTGTAAAGTGTTTAAACAGCCCCTTTCAATCCTCTCAGCTGAAGGCAATATATTCCTCTCAGATATTCATATAGGAACTTGAAAAATCCAGCAATTTAGTTAATATTTTTGAGTTAAAATCATTTCTATTTGTTGAGTGCTGAAGGATTTTCTAAAAGTCTTCTCTACCTAATTCACAGGGGACAGGGGGCTCACCCCACGGTTCTGCCACTTGAGTGCCACTGGGCAAGTTACTGAATCTCTTTGAGCCTCAGTGACATCACCTATAAAAATCTATTTCGGGATTTAATTTCCATTTTTGTGACTGATCCCTTTCTCTCATTCATCTTTGCGGCTTCTCACTCTCACCCCCTAGTTCGTTCGAAGCAGAGGCAGCAATACATGGCTTGTCAGGTGAGGGAGGGGTAGGTACAAGGCTGGGTGAAAGATACGCTGAGAGAAGTCATGGGAAAGACAGGACCTTGGCACCACCTGACAGTTATTAGATGAAGACTAAAAACATCCATGAGGTGGAAAGGAGTAATAACAATTAAAGGTTAAGAAAAGCAAGAGTCAGAAATGCAAGTATATTACAGGAGACTAGAAAGAAGAAAAATTCTGACCGATCCTAAACTCAGATACTGACTTCCTGCCCTTTGCCGCCTTCTTATACTTTATACCTAAGGTGGGAAGCGTATTAGAGAGGAAAGTCAGGGTCAAAAGAACACAGACAAGTGGAAAAGCAGCTGAAGCAAGAAAGAGTAAAATCCTATTTTGTAATGGTTAAGCTTCAATACACTCTTATTTTTCTTTGTTTTGATTATGTGTTTGGGTGCAACTCTTAGATTAAAAATAGCCTTGAAGGCAATAGCTGTAAGTATTATTTATCATTCTTCTAACAAATAAATATTGAATGACTATTATGTTCATAGAATTGAAATAGTATCTGTTCCAAAACACACCATAGACTGTCTTGCCCACCAAGACTCTTAGAATCCAATGAGGGAAATAATAATTATATTCAAATAACTTTTAATTAAGCGAGCATAGACTAGGAACCAAAACGCTGTAAGAATTCAGAGGGGACAGAGCTCATATCCCAGATGAGTTACTTAGGAGATGACTCATGGAGGCAGAACTCCAGTTGAACTTTAAAGGATGAGTAAGATTTCAACAGGTAGAGATGATGCAGAAGATGAATAAAAAAGAATGTGCAAAGGTTGAGAAGTCAAAACTTCAAGAAGCAGTTTTTGGAAGGAATACAGAGTAAGTAAAACTCCTTAAAGGAGAAATTGGAAGATGAGGCTGAAAACCAAGGTACCTGATAAACTCAGTTAAAATAAAAGGTTTGATTCTGGGCCGGCCCGGTGGCACACTGGATAGTGCGCCGCTTGGGAAGCGCGGCGGCGCTCCCGCCCGAGGGTTCGGATCCCACACACAGACCGGTTCCCGCTCACTGGCTGAGCGAGGCGCGGGAGCAACGCCGAGGGTTGCAGTCCCGTTGCCAGTCCCGGTCCAGTGCAGGGGCGACACTGAGGGTTGCGATCCGTTGCCGGACACGGAAAAAGACAAAAAAAAAAGAAGGGTCTGATTCTAATTGAGAACATGAAGAGCTTAGTATAGGTCTAAATGTGAATTGGTACAGATCAATTCCTTAATTCCACTATAATTAGAAAATCACTGTAGAGTTTATTAAACACAAACCATGAAATGGACATTGTGCCATATATTTAGAGAAACTAAGTATTCTCTGTACAGAGAAACCTCACTGCTTGCAATAAATAGTTTCACATACAAGCACAATTTTTCCCAATCCTTCAATAATAACAATGCTAAAATATCTTCAAGAGTATATTATAAATATATCTATCACAATACAGAAGTGCTGATGATATGATTTAGCAATATGGGGATTGACATCTGTTTCATTTCTTTTGGTGTTCACATACAGAAATTCTAAAGAACTTAAATATTTGGCATTAAGTTCTCTGTCCTCCAATTTTCATGTTGCAACAAATAAGAACCTGTCATATAAATTGGTTTTGAAAAGGAATTTATGTAAACATTGACTACAAAAAAGAAGGGAGGTGTATGTGGCAGTAAAAAGAGATGTTTTGGGGCCGGCCCAGTGGCACACTGGAGAGTGCGCTGCTTGAGAGTGCGGCGGCGCTCCCGCCGAGGGTTCGGATCCCATGTGGAGACCGGTTCCCGCTCACTGGCTGAGCATGGTGCGGGCACAACACCGAGGGTAGTGATTCCGTTGCCGGTCCCCGGTGCGGGCGCGACACCGAGGGTTGCAATCCCGTTACCGGTCAGTAAAAAAGACAAAAAAGGAAAAAAAAAAAAGAGATGTTTTTCGGGAAACTTTGGGAAAGATAAAGGAAATTGAGGTCAAATATATCTTGACTTCCTGCATCAGGTAAGAAAAGGCATGTGAAAAGGGGCTGACAAAGCCATAGTAGTCTGTTTGGCCATATTTGCATGAAATTATAAAAAGCAGAGCTAAAATCAAACAACTCTGTGTTCTGAGAAGAAGCTTTGAGAGATTTCTCTTGGATAAAGAGAGTCTCTCTAATAAGGATAAATAGAATAAAAACTACCCATAAATTTAAGAGGATTTGGATTTTTCTTCCTGTATCACTAAAATACTCCAATTTTCTGAGATGATGAGACCCAGAGGCATAAGTCAATAATATAAAGTCATAATCATCCTTTACTTTTTTATGGTTGTCAAAACAAAATCATGCTCTGTGAATAAGATAAATGTAGTAAAATGCATACAGAGATGGAGCAGTCAGAAGGAAGTTAAACCCTTAAGTTTTCCCCATGTAGAACGTTATTTTAACAGTTAACAGAACCAACCTTTAAGTCATTTGGGTATTACTAGTTTATATTATGTTTTGAAAACTAATCTGTGATGTCTATTTTTGCTACAGCAATATCAATATTTTACATTTATATTCTTTGTTATGAAAGATCTCTGAATTATACTTAATTTTAAAAAGTACAATATAATTTATTGAGTTATTACTTGTATTTAAATCTCCCTGTATTGTTGCCTCTCTCCTGTTAAAAAAAATTAGCCAGTTACCTAATAAACAATCTCCATTCTTTTGTTTCTGAAAATCTAGGTTTATTAAGTGGAGTTATGTCAGATTATCCCAGAAAGGGAAGAAGAACAGGAAAACACCTGAGGTAAGGAGATGCGTTAGACATTAGTCCCCAGATTAAGGAGAGAAGGCTGTTTAGGAAGTTTGAAAGTATCACTACCAAACTTCTGTGCTTCCACAGATTTGAGAATTGGCAGTGCTTTGGAAGGACAAGCTTGTTCACAGCCCTTGGCCTCAGCAAAGAGTACCTTCAAGACACCCTGTGGGTTCAGACAATAGGGTCATTGAACCCATGGTGATTGAAATGCCTCACTTTGCATTAGATCCTATCAACCTTTGAAAGAGCTGGGGTTGGGGGAGGTAAGGGAAGAAAATCTCTGTAATGACTGATACTGAATTTCCCATCAACCCAATGAAATGAGAGCTTAATGTCAGATTTATTTTTATTATGAAAAGTACTGTGAGATTTCTCGCACACCTACTTTATAGTACAATGTATATCTGCTATGGAGCAAACGTACCATGTAGCACAGATGAGCTATCTGATTTCTAATTGGATGCAATCATTTTAATATAGAGTTATGGGATTTTGAAGCTAAACAGTACCTTGGTGTATAAGTCTTTTAACATGTGGGAGCCAAATGTTAAAAGAAAATTTTCCTTTTCCCTAAAAAAATGACCTTTTTTGCAATTTTTTCCATTAGAATGTATTTCGTTATGTTTTTGTGTTTTCTACCATCCATCCTCACTGGCAAACAGATGGATGCAAGAACCTCCGAATTATCATCTTTAGCAGTTCTGAAAATGAGTACATATTGTTATTCCCATAGGCCCAGGAAAATGTCCCCTTTTGACCTCTGATAAAGTGGCATCCACTGTTTGAAAACGCTTACGGTGGAAAAGATATTATTCAAATGGTCATGAATTGTGCTAAGAAATCCACAATGCTGTCTAGAAACTGCTGGGAGTAGCCAATTCGAATTTGAAAATCAACACTGTACACTGAGGCCATTTTGTTCTGATATCACCATTATTCCCAACTCTTTGTTAGTTCCCTAAAAGATGCCTTTTTTTTTTTTTTTTTTTTTTTTTTGGCTATAAATAAGTGCTCCATGGTATTTACTCTCCTGGGGAAATGTAATTTTGGATGACATATTATCCATAAATGATTCAGGCCTAAGCATTTTACAACCCTGTAAAGTTACAGGTTAGTTTACAGAAAATTGATAACAGATTTTTTTTTTCCCTCTCCTGATAGAG
>NW_007726695.1:486923-488951 GCF_000696425.1 Galeopterus variegatus | reverse complement strand
CCTAAAAGATGCCTTTTTTTTTTTTTTTTTTTTTCCTCCTGGCTATAAATAAGTGCTCCATGGTATTTACTCTCCTGGGGAAATGTAATTTTGGATGACATATTATCCATAAATGATTCAGGCCTAAGCATTTTACAACCCTGTAAAGTTACAGGTTAGTTTACAGAAAATTGATAACAGATTTTTTTTTTCCCTCTCCTGATAGAGAAAATAACTCCGACATTTATGGTGCATTGTTTTACAGGACATAAGCCTTACCTCGTCATTCCTTTCCTCATTGACTACATAAATTCCAGTTCCTCATGGACTCTTCAAATCAATTTTTGTCATTCTGCTTACCTTACTAATGAGTTAAATAAAACTTTAACCCATGCTGGTTATCTATTTATACGAGGCTATGTTTTCAACAGTTTAAATATCGAGCTTTTAGTAGTGGAATACTCCTTCCCTTGAGGAAGCACTAGCAAAGCCCCTTCTATAGGCCAGTTCTCTACATTTCTAAAACTCCACCTTGTTCAAACAATAGACGGCACTGATCACATTTCCATGCAATCTACAACTAAAGAATTTGATTCCTCACTGCATTTACTTCTCCAGCGTGGAGTCTACCTATATATAAATTCTTTCAACTTCTGTCAGAATTGGCTGTTCCCTCTTCCCTCAACATAAACTGAAACAAAGACCAAATCTTGACAATTCACCCATTATAATAGTATTTCTTTTTATTTTGTATTTAATACTGTGAGGAAAATGGAGTTGTTTAGTGAGGTCCCCTGGCCTCATATCCGGCTGGGTAAGATTCAGCACATCCATTGTAAACAAGTTGCACAGGAGTAGAGTTAGTGCGCATGTGCAGCTGTGTACCCTTTTTGGCTCCTTGCCATTTTTGTGCACTTGTCTTTTGGTATGGAAGGCAGGGGCTCTGAACTTGGTTGGAGGAGCTTGCGTCTGAAAATAAAGCATATCCACTTTGCCTGTGACTGTAGGTTTTTCTTTCCACTACCTGGCTTAGCACCTGCATAGGATGGGGCAGAGGGGTCTGTGATCCGGCCCAACGAATAGAAAACAGCTCGTCTCCTTAACAGTAAAGAATAAAGTGACAGAAAATAAATGAGTTTCTAAATTTAAAGCAGGCATTTTGTTGCTAAAGCAACCAGAATCTACAATTATATAATGCAGATAATCTCCTATCATAAGAATACAAGCAAACATATGCTGAAAATGAGCTGATCTGGGAAATTATAATTATTGAAAGAAACAAAGAAAAACATTTTGCAATTTATTGAAAAGTACAGTACCATCTTAAAGTGACAATCTATTCTTGTTATTTGTATCTTCATGAAACTGAAAAACAGTTTTTTTAAAACATGTCTTTAGACATAGGAGATGAATATAAAAACATAGAGAACCCCAGAAGGAAATCACAATGCTTCTTTAAGATCAGCCACACTTATCATATGGCAGAAGTTGCTATGGTAACTCCCAGATTTACTGCCAATAAAGGCGACCCTGGTCTTCATTTTATTTTAAATTTCAGATCTGTGAAACACAATAGCCACGATCAAATTACTGGGAGTATGTTCATGAATCCACAGGTATAACTTTGAAACTCTAAAGAAGCTAATTATTAGCAATAACCTTTTCAATTTTGACCTAATAAATGTTAAAATTTGCTTGTGTGATGTGGGGGTTGTTTTTATTGTCAGTTACCTGTTTAATTTTGTTTTTTCTTCAATATCTTTAATTCTTTCTTTTAAATCTCTCTCATTTCCTTGTTTATTTTAATATTAAATTCAATGGACAAACTCAAGTTCACAAGTTATGGAAAAACTAAGCTAAAGAGTATACATTCTATCTTTTTACAATCCAAATGAAACAAAGCACCAGCAACGGATGCATAAGAACAGCAGATCTATGAAATGTCTGACTGAGAATTCAGAATAACTTTCTTTAGGATGTTCAGGGAGTTATAAGAAAATACAGATAGAAGATTAAATAACATTTGGAAAATAACTCAGGAGCAGAATG
>NW_007726695.1:484303-485909 GCF_000696425.1 Galeopterus variegatus | reverse complement strand
AAATTATCCAATCAGGGGAGCAAAAAGAAAAAAGGATAAGAAAAAATGCAGCAGGAATACCATAAATATGGGACTCTATAAAGCAAAATAACCTCTGCACAATTGGCATACTGGAAGGAGAGGAAAAAGGAAGAAACGTAGAAAGCATATTTAAAGAGATAATGGGTGAAAGTTTTCCAAGTACGGAAAAAGATGATAGCATCCAAGTACAGGAAGTTCAGAGGTCACCAGTCAAATTCAATCCAAGGAGGAACACCCCAGTGCACATCATATCAAATTATCAAAAAACAAAGACAAAGAGATAATACTGAAAGCATCAAGAGAAAGAAAGAACATAACATTTAATGGAATCCCAGTATGCCTTTTAACAATTTCTCGGTAGAAACCCTACCGGCCAGAATAGAATGGGATGATATATGCAGAGCGCTGAAAGAAAAACACTGTCAGCCAACAATTCATTATCTGGCACAACTAACCATCAAATATGAAGGAGAAATAAAGTATTTCCCAGACAAACAAAAGCTAGGGGAACTCATCAACACTACACCTGCATTACAAGAAATGCTAAAGGGAGTTCCCCAATCTGAAAGAAGACAACAGTAAGGAGCAGCAAGAAAATATTTGAAAGTACATTTCTCATTAGTAAAGTAAGTTCACAGATACCTTTGGAATACCCAATGTCATAAGGATGGTGAATAAACTGCATACATCATTAGTATGAAAACTAAAGGACAAATTGAAAAACACACTAACATATACAACTGAATAAGAGAAAGGAAATATTAAAAGATTTTTCTTAAAAAGACAATGGTCAAAAAGTAGGGGAAGGAATGATGCCAAAATATAGAGTTAGCTTTGTTTGTTTGTTTTTTTCTTAGATATCAAAGTTAAGTTATTAGTCTAAAATAATTTATTATAACTATAGCATGTTTTATTGTAAAACTCATGATAACCATAACACAAAAACTTAGAAGAGACATACTAAAAATGAATAGCAAGAAAGCAAAATGTAAAGCTAGAGAAAACTATTCAACTACAAAAGGGGATGGCAAGACCAGAAAAAAGGGGAAAAAAAAGAATCCACAAAACAACCAGAAAAAAAATAGCGAAATGTCAGTAATGAGTTTCTATATATCAATAATGACTCTAAATGTAAACTGATTAAATGCCCCAATTGAAAGACACAGAGTGGCTCAATGGAATATAAAACAAGAACCAACAATATGCTGTCTACATGAAACTCACTTACTCAATAAAAACACACACTGGCTGAAAGTGAAGGGATGGAAAAAGATATTTCATGCAAATGGAAGCCAAAAAAGAGCAAGAGTAGCTATGATGCCAAAGCTATATCAGATAAAATAGACTTCAAGCCAAGAAAAGTAAAAAAAGATAAGATCATTATATAAGGACAAAGGTATCAATTCAACAGAGGATATAACAATACTAAATATATACGTGCCCAACTCCAGAGTACCCGGTTATAAAAAGTAATTACTATTAGACCTAATGGGAGAGATTGACTCCAACACAGTAATAGTTGGGGACTTTAATACCCCACTCTCAGCAAAAGACAGATCATCCAGACAGAAAATTAATTCTGAAC
>NW_007726695.1:472850-483705 GCF_000696425.1 Galeopterus variegatus | reverse complement strand
ATTCAACAGAGGATATAACAATACTAAATATATACGTGCCCAACTCCAGAGTACCCGGTTATAAAAAGTAATTACTATTAGACCTAATGGGAGAGATTGACTCCAACACAGTAATAGTTGGGGACTTTAATACCCCACTCTCAGCAAAAGACAGATCATCCAGACAGAAAATTAATTCTGAACAAGGAAACATCAGGATAAATCTCCACTATAGGCTGACTTGACCTAATGGACATTTATAGAACATTTCAACCAACAGCTGCAGAATATACATTCTTCTCAGCGGCACATAGACCATTCTCTAGAACAGACTATATGTTAGGAGACAAAACAAGTCTCAACAAATATAAAAAAATTGAAATGATATCAACTATGTTATTTGACCACAATAGGATAAAACTAGAAATGAACAACAAAAAGGACACTAGAAATTGCATGAATACATGGAAATTAAACATTATACTCCTAAACAATGAACTAGTCAAAGACAAAATCAAGAAGGAAATTTTTAAATTTCTAGTGACTAATTAAAATGAAAACACAACCTACCAGAACATATGGGATATAGTGTAAATAGTTCTAAGAGGGAAGTTTATAGCAATAAATGCTACAGCAAAAAAGGAGAGAGACCACAATTAAACAACCTAATGTTATACATCAAGGAGCTGGAAAAACAAGAACAAACCAAACCCAAAATCAGTAGAAGCAGAGAAATTACAAAGATCAGAGCAGAAATAAATGAATTCAAGATTTAAAAAAATACAAAAGATCAATGAAACAAAGAGGTGATTTTTTGAAAAGATAAACAAAATCAATAAATGTTCAGTTGGACTAACAGAAAAAAAAGGGAGAAGACTCAAATAAATAAAATCAGAAATGAAAAAGGGGACATTAAAACAGATACCAAAGAAATACAAAGGATTATAAGAGGTTTCTATGAATGGCTATATGAGAACAACCTGGAAAACCTTGAAGAAATGGATAAATTCTTGAACATATACAACTTACCAAAGTTGAATCATGAAGAACTAGAAAATCTATACAGACCAATAACAAGTAATGAGACTGAAACTGTAATAAAAAGTCTTTCAACAAAGAAAACCCAAGCACCAGATAGCTCCACTTCGGAATAATACCAAATATTCAAAGAAGAACTAATACCAATTCTTCTCAAATTCTTCAAAAAAAATGAAGAGGAAGGAGTACTTCCAAACCCATTCTACAAGGCCAGCATTACCCTCATACCAAAACCAGAAAACGACACAACCAAAAAGAAAACTGCAGAACAATATTCCCAATGAACACAGATGTGAAGATCCTCAACAAAATACTAGCAAAAAGAATCCAGCAACACATTAAAAAAGACTATACACCATGAGCAAGTGAGATTCATCCCAGTGATGCAAGGATGGCTCAACATATGCAAATCTGTAAACATGATACATCACACCAACACAATGAAGTAGAGAAATTATATCATCATTTCAATAGATGCAAAAAAAGTATTTGATAATATCCAACGTGCTTCATGATAAAACACTCAACACAATTAGGTATAGAAGGAATGTACCTCAACACAATAAAGGCCATATATGACAAACCCATAGCCAATGTCATACTGAATGGACAAAAACTGGAGGTTTTTTTCTCTAAGATCTGGAAAAAGACAAGATTGATCACTTTCCCAACTCTTATTCAACATAGTGCTAGAAGTTCTAGCCTGTGCAATAAGGCAAGAGAAAGCAATAAAGGGGATTCTAATCAAAAAAGAGAAAGTCAAGCTATACCTATTTGCAGATGACATGACCATATAAATAGAAAACCCTAAAGACTCCACCAAGAAAACTACTGGAACTAATAAATGAATTCAGTAAAGTGGCAGTACACAAAATCAACACACAAAAATCAATAGCCTTCTTACACACCAATAACAAAATTAGTCAAAGAAATCAAGAAAGTAATAGAATTTACAATAGCTACCAAAAAATAAAATACCTAGGAGTAAACTTAACCAAGGAGGTGAAAGACCTATACAAAGAAAACCATGAAACATTGGTGAAAAAAATTGAAGAGGCCACAAATAAATGGAAAGATATCCCATGTTCATGGGTTGGGAGAATTAATATCATCAAAACATCCTTATTGCCCCAAGCAATATGCACATTCAATTCAATCCCTATCAAAATACCAATGACATTCTCCACAGGAATAGAAAAAAACAATGTTAAAATTTGTATGGAACCACAAAAGACCCATATAGTGAAAAGAATCATGAACAAAAAGAATTGGAAAAAAGTGGGAAACATCAAATTTCCTGATTTCAAAATATACTATAAAGCTACAGTAACCAAAATAGCATGATACTGGTATGAAAACAGACTAATTGACCAATAGAATACAGCAGAGAGTTCTGAAATAAACCCATGCATTTACAGCTAATGGATTTTTGACAAAGGTGCCAAAAAAATATGAGGAAAGGACAGACTTTTCTACAAATGGTGCTGGGAAAACCAAATATCCACATGCAGAAGATTGAAACTAGATCCCTCTCTCTCATCAAACACAAAAATCAACTCAAAATGGATCAAAGACCTAAATTTAAGACCTGAAACTATGAAACTAAGAAAACATAGGGAAAATGCTACTTAAAATGAGACTGAGCAGCACTTTTTTGAGCAAGACTATAAAGGCACAGGCAACTAAAGCAAAAATACATAAATGAGAATATATCAAAGTAAAACACTTCTGCACAGCAAGGGACACTATCAAGAAAGTGAAGAGACAACCTACAGAATAGGAGAAAGTGTTTGCCAACTATGCACCAGACAAGGGGCTAATATCCAGAATATATAAAGATCTTAAATGACTCAACAGCAAAAAAAAAGAAAAAAAGAAAAAAAAAAAATGGGCAAAGGAACTTGCTATGGATTGAGTTGTTCCTCCCAAAGCTCCAAGTATTAGAAACTTAACCCCCACTGTGACAGTGTTAAGAGGGTGGGAAATCCTATTATGGTAACTGAAAGGTGGGGCCTTGAAGAGGAGATTAAATTATCAGGACCCTGCCATAGTGAATGAATTAATCCATCGATGGTTTATTGTAGCCATGGGCATCGTTCTGATGGCTTTAAAAGGGGAGCATGTGAGAAGCTCTCCCTCTGTAGCTCTGTGTCCACAATGTGCCCAGTATCATTCTGTTGAGTCATCAAAAACAAGGCCCTCACCAGATGTGTTCTCTGGACTTTGGACTTCCCAGCCTCTGAAACTGTAAGCAATATACTATTTCTTTACAAATTATCCAGTTTCAGGGATCCTATTATAAGCAGCAGAAACAGTCTAATACTGACCTGAACAGACATTTTTCAAAAAAAGATATACAAATGGCCAACAGGCACATGGAAAAATGCTCAAAATCACTAATCATCAGGGAAATGCAAATTAAAATCATAATGAGATATCATCTCTCTCCAGTTAGAATAGCTATTATCAACAAGACAAAATATAACAAGCACTGACAAGAATTCAGAGAAAAAAGAACTCTCCTATATTGCTGGTGGGAGTGTAAATTGGTACAACCGCTGTGGAATACAGTATGGAGCTTCCTCAGAAAACTAAAAACAGATCTACGCTACAATCCAACTATCCCACTACTGGGTATATACCCAAAGGAAATGAAGTCAATATGTCCAAAAGACACCTGCACTCCCATATTCATGGCAGCACTATTCCCAATAGCCAAGAGATGGATTCAACCTAAATGTCCATCAACAGATGAATAGATTTAAAACTGTGGTATATATATATATACAATGTAGTACTACTCAGCTATTAAAAAACAATGATATCCTATCATTTGTATCAACATGGATAGACCAGGAAACCAAAATGTTGGTGAAGTAAGGCACAGAAAGAAAAATACCACATGTTATCACTCATATGCGGGATCCAAAAAAACCATAAAATGGTTCTCACAGAAGTAGAGAGTAGAATAATGGTTACCAGAGGTAGGGTGGTGGGATGAGGAAAAGTGGTAGACTAATGGGTACAAAACTATGCTATCTACCCTATATGAATTATTGTGCGGTATATGCATGTGTTGAAACAACATACTGTATCCACACACATGTACAATAAATGTTAATATTTTTTTAAAAAAAGCAAGATTGAATTTAAACATCAAGTTTATACTTGATATCAGTTGCACAATATTTATACACCATTTTCAGGGCAAAAGCTCGTGCTTGATATTATGGGAAGTATTTTGTTTTGCTTCATTTTCATTCTTTCCAAATGATTTACTGTCTGTCGAAAAAGTATTTGTTTGCAGCTACATAGTAAGAGGTTCTGCTGCCTGATTTCTTGTAAATATTCTGAGGTTTCCACTTGGGAAGTGAAGCATACAAACACAAACCACACAAACCATGTATAAGAGAGAATAAAAAACAATGCAAATCTCTCCCTCCTTCTTTTCCTATTCCTTCCCCTCATGAACAATTTAAGGCCAAAGGCCCATTGATAGATTAAGAAAAGTAGATTTTCATACTAGGCAAAGAAAGAGAGAGGCAGCCACAGTCTCTTGGAGTAAGATTTATTGCTCAGGGGTGTGAGCAGGGAAGCTACCAGCTAGTGACTTAAAGAAAAGTAGGAGATTCATAAAAGGGAAGACTTCTGTGTAGGAAAGCAGTCTAGAAGTGTGTTCCAGAGACTAAGCTGGCTGGGGAGGGTATCCACTCAGGGTGGCATGAACCGATTTGAAGTGTCAGAGCCAAAACAGGGTGAGAAGGTCATTCAATTAAGGTAGGAGGGGCAAACTGGTAGTGGATGTCATATCCAAGCTGTTGGAGAAGGCTTCCACAAAGGGACATCCTAGAATGGGGAGTCAGAGGTGGGAGGATTCTGCTTGCATTAGGGTGTGGTGGTGGAAATGGGACATGGATTACATACAAGATTAATTAAATAAATCAATATATTAAACATAATTGAAGTAAGTTTCTCACTGCTGGAAAAGGCAGTTACAAATATAGAAAAGGAGAAAACCAGAATGAATGCTATGTTGTTGAGTTGGATTGGATATATTGGTGGGAACTCATGGCTTTTGGTATGTAGTAATAGTTATAGAAATAAATGCATATATAAAAGTGTGTACACTATATATATATATATATATATATATATATATATATATAAGTTTTACATAACATGAAAGCTTTCAGAAATAAAGACCTAAAGAAAAGGGGAAACCTCCATAGTTTTATGTCTATGTTTGATGTGTGTCCCTGTATTTTCAGAGATAACGATGTTCATTTCCCCTGGGTATAGAGGCGGTAACTCTCAAATTAGGACTATCTTACCTGCTTTAGGAGAGAAGAGTGAGGGGAAGGTGAAAGTGGGCTTCCTGTTTCTGCTGTTTTCTCAAATGCCAAGATGCCATATTTTGGAATAGTGTGTCCCGATTTGCCTATTTGGACTGATTATTTTGAGAAACTGCAGACCCAGGAAATGCACTAACAGTGGAGAAGTTACCCTTTTGGAAGAGAAATATTTATGTCTGTAAAGGAAATATCCATTTGTAATGATGTCTTCCTCTCTGTACCAGGAAAAGAAAAAGTCTCTAACTAGAGACTCATCAGTGTAGAAGGCACTGACAAATCTGGCAAAATAAACCTCCCCTTGTCTACTCTGCTTTCCTCGCCACCTCCCTGTTCCTGAGCTTTCCCATAGGCTTCTTTCTTTGTTTCAGCAGACATTGGTATTTAAGCCTGAATTCAAAGCCACCTCCTGAAGATTAAGTCATTTCTCTGGGTATCTCCCATGTATACATGCAGCATCATGTTATGAAACTTATGTTTGCTTTTCTCTTATTAATATGTCTTTTGATAAAAAGGTCCATCCCAACTAAGAACTATATAGAGTAGGAAGGAAATTTTTTTCTTTCCCTATACATATGTGTGTATACTTATGTGTATGTGTGTATCTGTATGTGTGTGAGTTTGATTTTTCCTGTCTATTTCTGTGAGCAGTGACACCCAAAAGCAACAAACATCTAGATATTTAAATACACTTTCCACTAAAAGAAATCATGCTCTTCAGAAAAAAGGCTGACCCAAGGCCAAAGTACAGAAAGTACATAATGACTATCGTATTGTGCTCGAAACTAGGAAGTGCTCCAAGAATTATGGGGACATGTCAATAAAATCAAAAAAAAATAAGCCAATTTGAAGGAGATCTCATTGGCCAAATTGGGTCAATTTGAGCTTCAAAATAAATAATTATAATAACAAATTATAAGCCATTGAATAAAATAGGAAATCGTTCATCTACACTGATACATACAAATAAATGAATAAATTGTGAGCTTGATGAAAAACAGAATATTTATACAGATTTAAAATACCTCCCCACAAAATATTTATCAATTACAAAGGAGGAAGGGTATAATTTTACAGAAGACAAGCCTGGCAGACACCACTGAAATTAAATGACCAAGGTGAACATCATCAGTAAGGGGCAAATTGACATTGTGGACACCCTGATAGGATGCGATGAGAAGGACACAGTATCTCCTCTAGAATGTTCTTGCCAAAATGCATAACCTGCATCTAATTACAAGGAGAAGTCAGACAAACCTGAATTGCAGGACATTCTACAAAACAACTGACTGCACACTTCAAAATACCAAGGTCATGAAAGTCAAAGAAAGGCTTAGGGACCATTCCAGAGAGAAGGAAAAAAATAAATGCAAAATATGATTCTGGACTGCGTCATTTTCTTATAAAAGGCAGAGCTGGCACAATTAGTGAAACTTGAACAGGGTTTGAGAATTAGGTGGCATAGTGTAGTAATGCTATCATCCAGGTTTTGATGGTTTTGTTGCAATATGTAGAGAATGTCTTTGGAGGAAATACTGAAGTATTTGGGAAATATAGGATCTCATGTCACTAACTTAGTCTCAAGTGGTTCAGGACTGTGCTCTCAGCTTTGCACTGTACTTGCAACTTTTCTGAAAATTTGAGATTATTTTCAAGATATAAACATTGTACTTGAAAAAATTCTAAATGAAAAAGAGCAATTACTTTCACCCTCCTACCTTTAGTCTTCTGTCCACCTCATCCCATCACCAAAATTATAGCACTATAAAAATATTACCTCTTAGCCTCATGAAAAAATGTTTTAATTACCTGGAGATGACAGTAAAGTTTTAAGACCTTGAGTCAATTTCCCTCACCTGTTCACTTTTTGGTGTTATAAACTATAATGTTATTTTCACATTGTCTCTTGCAGCTCTTTGGAAAATGTTTAAGAAAAATGAAAACCATTGGCACAAAATGTAGTACTGAGACTCTTGGTAGGAAATATGCACCAATGGAATGCTATGTTTTTATGACATTACAAATAGAAATTCATTATAATTGCTCCTTTGTGCAATATTTTGACAAACCTACTTGGAGGAAGAAATAATATGCGAGGAACAAAAAGTTTAGAGCATAGCCACTAATTTCGACTGAATCAAAGTAGCTGTGTTGAAGAGGCCTGATTCATATTTGTGGAGATGGATTTAAAATGATAAATTGGATTTTTTTTTTTAAGAATCAAGGATAATTATAATTACAAGTAATTCAAAGGTTGCTCCAAAAATTTCATATTTGTGGAGATGGATTTAAAATGATAAATTGGATTTTTTTTTTAAGAATCAAGGATAATTATAATTACAAGTAATTCAAAGGTTGCTCCAAAAATAATTTCTTAAAACCAATTTAATAGAAGTAAAAGCTTAATTGGACATTTAGTATATCAATCAGTTTTGTTATATTATCACTCACTAGAAAGTTGGCTTTTTTAATACCATGTATGAGGGGACCCTCATATTTGATATCCTATGTTTATGTCAATATATGTATTTTTAACACTCAGTAATTGAAACCACTATATATAATTTTTTCAACACAAGTTTTATTTAGTTAATCTAGGAATTTATTTTTTTGTGCAGTTAACTATATATTTTTTATAGTGTTACTTTAGAGGAAAATGCTATGTTGTATCTCAAATTTTATTATTAGAAATGTGCATTTTCTTTATGTTTAAAATATCACAACTCTTAAGCTCGCTTTTGTTATCCAAAACAATTACAAGATGAAAATGCCACAGTATTCTGAGGTTTGCCAATTCAGTTCAATATGTGGCAAGAAAATATGTGCTCTGCCCACTATCTTTACTTCTAAAAAAGGGAATAATGATGTGGCACGATGCATATGAATAAAAATACAATGTGTAAATAAATATTATTACATAAAAGAGGATAAGCCAGGAGCATTATGCTAATTATGCAGGTATTTTTTTAAAATATAACTTGTTAATGGATGTGAGCAAGTTTGAAGGTCTTTGTTATTATCCCACTTTGATGGTAACAAAGTTCAGATTTGTTTTAAATCACCAAATGTTAGTTTTACAGACCAGTGCATGCATGAATGCGTGTGTGTGCATGTGTGTGTATGTTAGGGGGGGAGGGAAGGGTAATTCTTCAAATTGAATATTCCAGACTCTATTTTGTTTGTGAACATGCCTGTTTCACTTTTCTCCCTGGTATAATCTTCTATTTGATAATTCATTTACATATCCTGTCCCTTAAGGGACAGTTACTGGCTGTTATCTGTTAAGAAGAAAGTATCTGGATAAGAACTTGAGAGTAAAGAAGAAATTCCCCAAACTAAAAAAGTTTGTAAATGCCTTGACACTCTGCACAAAAGCATTTGCCTTCCCAGTGAGTTGTGATTAACACAAACATAAAAGAATCACCTCTTGCCAACTTTATTTGGAAAGCCCAGCCATCCATGTGTGATGGAATAAATTTAAAAGTCCAGATGATGCAGGAGATACTTGGGAACACGGGCCAGAGCATTCAGTTAGCTTTTAAATTTACTTCCTCACACATGGATGACCATTCAGTTCAAATAAAAGCAAAGAAGCACAATTCATCTACAAATACATCCAAGAAATGTTTGGTTTGGTTTCAAAAATACCTTTTTTTTTTTTCTTTTTGCTCAACTGATTTGCCTGGCATACTTTTAACAAAGTACTAAGTTGTTTTTATTTTATAGTAACAGATCAGATATTAGATTGTTCAACGCTGGATTTATATGAGACAGTACAACATTTGAATCTTAATTTCTAAATGGCAGACATAGAAAAGCAATACACACCAGGAATATTGTAAAGGAAACAACAGATAAAAGTATTCTTGATGGAAAATCCCTAAATAAAAGGGATGGAAATAAACTGAAGTGTGTAGAAAGATGTTTTCCTAAAACCACCTAATTGTAATAGTTAGCCTTAAATGTTGTGAAAGTATATTCTATAATTTCTAGATACTCCCTACCACAAGAAAGAATTTAGAATTTGTATGTGTTTCAGCTAATGTTTGTTTGAGGTTGATTTCCAGATTTTAAAAAAGTGATGAAGTAAAAAACATCAATAGTTGTATAAATGTTCCTCAAAAGTATGCTGCATTGACTAGGGACTGACAGAGAAGAGGTGCAGAAAAGAAATTAGGTTTTTTGTTAAATTGGATCAACAATGCAATCCATTAAGAATAATGTAAACCTAAAAAAAAGATACACTTAAAAAATTTTTTTTGTTTTATTGGTTAGCTAAATACTAAAGTTTTATCACCACGAATTAAAAAAAAAAAATTCCTTTTACCTTATCATGATTAGAATACAGACCAGTCAAACAAAATTAAAAACAAAAACATCAATCTTCCTCTATGCACTTTAACACAAACATTCATCAATACTGCGTTTCTTTGAAGTCATTTTATATGCTTACAGTATTTAAATCCCTGCAGCAGTAGGGTACAAATACATTTATGTCCTCCATCACTCCAGAGTTGAAGCAAATTTCCATGTTTTATCACCAACATACTTAATGATTGTTGCACTAGGCAGGGTTCTCCAAAGAGACAGAACCAATATGAGGGAGAGAAAGAAATATATGAGAGGGGATTTATTAGGGGAATCGGCTCCCACGATTATGGAGACTAAGAAATCCTACTATAAGCTGAATGTAAGTTAGAGAACCAGGGAAACTGTAGCTTGGTCCAGTACAAGTCTGAAGTCCTCAGAATCAGGGGAGCCCACAATCTAACTTTAGTCTAAGGCTGAAGCCTGAGAACCTGGGGGACCACTGATGCAAGTCCCAGGGTCCAAAGGCCTGAGAACTGGACTTCTGATGTCCAAGGGCAGGAGAAGAAGGGTGTCCCAGCTCCAGGAGAGAGAGCAAGAGTTCACCTTTCCTTGGCCTTTTTATTCTATCTGGGCCCTCAGCGGATTGGATGGTGACCACTCACATTGGGAGAGGGTGGACCTTCCTTAGTCCACTGATTGAAATAACAGCCTCTTCTGGAATCCTTCACAGACAAACTCAGAAATAGTGCTTTAACAAAGTCCCTTTAACTGTCTTTTAAGAGACAGGCTATGCCTGGGTATCTCTTGATTCAGTCAAGATGACACATAAAATTAATCATCACAACTGTATGCAAGAGATTTATATGTAATTGACCATATTCCTGACAATAGCCACTTAAGTTAAAGAACATACTCTAAAAACACCAGGGTATTTTGGTTTCTACACTGAAAACATTGAAATATACCCAATAGTACTATAGATGAGGTAGATAGATAAATTTATTTCACATATGTAACAGGATGTTGGGAAAATAGAATAGTTTGGTCAGGGCCCTCGCCTTGGGTCCAGTTTGGTGTGGCTCAGCATTCTTTGTAAGCAAATTGTGGGTGTGTGTGAAGTTAGTGTGCATGAGTAACAATGTATCGTTTTAGTTTTGTTGCTATTCTTGTGTTCTGAG
>NW_007726695.1:466469-472710 GCF_000696425.1 Galeopterus variegatus | reverse complement strand
TTAAAGAACATACTCTAAAAACACCAGGGTATTTTGGTTTCTACACTGAAAACATTGAAATATACCCAATAGTACTATAGATGAGGTAGATAGATAAATTTATTTCACATATGTAACAGGATGTTGGGAAAATAGAATAGTTTGGTCAGGACCCTCGCCTTGGGTCCAGTTTGGTGTGGCTCAGCATTCTTTGTAAGCAAATTGTGGGTGTGTGTGGAGTTAGTGTGCATGAGTAACAATGTATCGTTTTAGTTTTGTTGCTATTCTTGTGTTCTGAGAGGGAGGGATGGAGGAAGGGAGAGAGAGGAGTTTTAGTGAAGCATGCAGGTGGGTGTTTGCCTCGGGTGTCTGCCCTGCACGGCCATGCTTTCCAACCTATAGCTCCAAGGACCTTTTGGCCGGTTACCTAGCTCACAGACCTGTGTGTAAAGGGTCTGGTGACCAAGCCTAGTGTATGAAGGGTATGTGACACAGCCTGTGCATGGGCTTGAAGGGTCTGGGAGCTCCAGTCCCAGCCCTAGCTCAACAATCGACCCAGTTGGTGCAGGATTACCGGCAGGTAAAAGAGCCCGACAACTGGCGTAGTCACCTAGCTTTGCAATTGGCCTCACGAACAGGATTAAGAGCTAGACAATTGGCGCTGTGAGCAGGATTCCAGGCCTTAGCCTAGCCAGAAAAATTGGCGATGTCGACAGGATTTCAGCCACAGCTACAGCAGACTGCCACACAGGATTAATGTGAAAAAAGTTTGACATTAGTTTATTTTATAAAGTTTCATTCAATAAACAAATACTTATTGAGTATCTGCTATGCCCCATGGCATTTTTCTAGGTAGATCCTTAGAATACAATACAGAATAAAATACACAGGAACTTACTTCCTAGGCACAGATAAACACAGGTTCATTGGGTATTGTAGGATTACAAAATATTTCAGCCCAAAACACACATCTTTGACATATTTCAAGATGGCTAATTCAGAGAAGCTGTAAAAACAGAAATAACTAGAAGGCTACCATTTGTGAATGAAATTTGCAACAGACCTCCTCTCAGGTCTCTCCTTTGTCTACTCTCCATGTTTTCTGAGGGCAGCTGCAAGTTACCTGAGATATTTTCATCTGCATAAAAAGATAGTCTCTGCTTAACTTTTGCCTTCTTTCCACCTGTGACACTGCCTCCCCTGAGCTCAGAGAAACGTGGTTCCAGGCCATTCATTGTTCATTGGGTCTATACCTCCCCCACCTCCCCTCTCCTTTACAAAGACAGGTATAGAAGCTTCTGTATCCACTGGTGATTAGACTCCCCCCTCATTGCCTTCCCCAGCATGTTAAGATAAAATGTGTTATGCCTTTTCCTCATATTAATCTGAATTTGTCAGTGATTTTTCAGTGAAACTTCAGAGGGCCAAAAGAGAAGTTTTTCCCTTGGCCCCTACAGCATAAAGCTGAGTTCATTGTTATGACTCAAGGGGTTGATGAGGAAAGCACCATGACACAAATTCAGTGCAATAACAATCTGAGACAAAGTGTCAACATTCCTCATGTTTTAGACATACGTAGGTGGAAGATGGAAAACTAGATTCAGAATTAAGAAATCTAATAGCTGGCTCCAATTTTCTACTTTCTACTTCTGTTACTCCAAAAATCACGTGCATTCTCTGAACCACAGTGTATTAGTCAGGGTTCTCCAGAGAGACAGAATCAGTAGCATATGTTATAAATATTTGAGAGGGGATTTATTAGGGGAATTAGCTCACACAATTGTGAAGAGAAGTCCCAAGACAGGCTATCTGCAAACTGGATGCCGGTAGCATGGCTCAGTCCAAGTCTGAAGGCCTCAAAACGAGGGAAGCGAATGGTGTTCTTGGTGTAAGTCCTGAACCTGAAAGTTGCGGTTTCTCGAGCTCTGATGTCCACAGACAGGAGAGAAGAGTGTATCCCAGCTCCAGAGGATAGAGAGATTTGCCTTTTTTATGGTTGTTCTTTACAGGCCTCCAGCAGACTGGATGGTTCTCACCCATATTGAGGGTGGATCTTTCCCACCCAGCCCACTCAGGTTCTCATGCTAATCCTTTCTGGAAACACCCTCATGGACACCTAAAAAGATAGCTTTACCAGGTTTCCCAGCATTCCTTAATCTAATCAAGTTTACACCTAGAATTAACCTTCACACATAGCTTCTTCATCTCTAAAATAAAAACAATAATAGATGCAAATGTAATGAGAAGCTAAGTCCAATATACATAGGTACAGGCATACAGTAATTTATGTCCTTCAGCTGACTAATGAAAATCAAGTTCAACCATGCTTTGTACACAGCAATGTAATATTGCTGATAGAATGTTCAGGTTATTACAATACACCTGTGTATGAAATCCCGCACAAAATCTAATTTCTTAGAGGTTTTTGTATATGATCAACACTTCAAGATTTAAAATATTCCTATCTACACTTCTGTTATCTCTGTCTCTATCTTCTTAGGGCAGAAGCTTCTACAACCTGCTAATCACTCTTTTTAGTAAGCTCTGCTATTTAAATCTCTCATATCTAACTCATTTTTAAAATGTCGTTATAAAATTTGTGCTTTTAGAAGGTACAGTTATAATCAAATTACTTTACTTTCACCCAATAAGGATCTTCTCTTTATATTGAATCTGTATGGATTATGTTTAATTTTTGTACTCCTAACACCTAAGAGTGCTGAGCAACTCTGAATTAAACTGATAGATATCCTCCATTCAGGTAGGGAGAACATCATCTATAAGAGCATGAATTAAGAAGCAGGCATGGCCAATAGGTTTTGTCATTAATCACTCTCTTTTGAAAACACCAGCTTCCTGGTTCATAACATTGTATTATAACTTATTTTGTGTGTGTTTCTGCTACTGCTCTCTCAACCTCTTGCAAGCAAGGATTGTCCTAAAAAAAAGAAACAAATGAACAAACTAACAAAACTTTGTGTTCCCAGTATTTCCTTTAATAGTTACTGAAACTTTTTAGTAAAACAGAAATAAATCAAAAGAGTGATAATAAATAAATATTTTATTCAAAATAGATATGCCTTGCAGTGAGCATAGTACAGAAAATATATATCTGCCACCTCCACTTACCTCTAAGAATATGAGCATCTCACGATGCAGAGGATTAGTGCTTAAATATATGTAGCTTTTGTATAATATGGTCCCTAAATGTAAGCAATGGCAGAGATAATGCTACAAGTCACCAAATCATTATCTTATTGGGGAAACAGTAAGATTACATTTCCCAAACATGCATACAAATAGCATCATGTGACTAAGTTCTAGACAATGCAATGTAAGCATAAGAGGTAAAGACCAATTTCAGGCCTGACTCCTAAAATGCCCCCCTTAATATTACCTCATTGTGCCAAAAGAATAACATCAGAATGACGTAGCCACAAATGGTGAGATGACGGGGCCACAAGATGGAAGCATCCTGGGTCCCTGAGTCACCATTTAGAATAGAAATGCCACCCACCCACTATAACTTAGCAAAAAATAACCTTTTATTGCATTTAACTGAGATGATTTTGAGCTGTTGATATAGCCTATTGTCAAGAAAAATAGATAGCCTAATCTAATGAAAACATGGGCCATATAAGTAATCTGGAACTCCTCTAAAGAAAACACCAAACATTTCAATATTGAAGGAAACTAAAATCAATAGTGCATTCTTCCTAGGGGACTTTACAAGACAGTTTTTATCATGTTTACTTTTTTTTTTCTAACTGAATTTAGTGCTTAATGCCTGTATAAGATATGACTCCACCGTGCTAAAAGCAAGAAGATAGGGTTTCACCTCTGCTCTGCTATGTATAGTCTCCATTCCTCAGGGCCTCAATTTTCTCCTCTATAAAATGAAGATTTTGAGCAAGATAATTTCTAATGCTCATTCCAAGTCTATAATACTAAGCCCATAAATCTAAAATATATTGTGATAATCTGCATTTTGTGTAGGTAATAGGATTTATAAAAAATGAATAAATCAAGAAATGTAAAGAAACTCATTAAGTAAAATAGGCCAAGTTACAATACATAATTTGAAACAATTTTATGAGACTCTTAATTATATGAAAATATGGGTGTCTTCAAAGATTTAAGGAAGCTCATATTACATACCAGTGTTGAACATGAACATGCTATGGGAAAAAAAAACATAAGCTTTCTCCAAAAACAGGCTAATTGAATATTAAATTTTGTTATATCCATTCAATACATTATCTAATATAGTCTAAACCATAGAATCATGGAAAATAGAATTGCATTTTGCATCAGGGAAAAGGAAAGAATATAATGTGGTTAAGAGACTAGACTGTGGATGCATATTGCCTGGGTTTAACTATCTGAGGTCTGTTCCAACCAGTGTGTGATCTTAGTACAGGCTACTTTTTCTGACTGTACCTTAGTGTCCACAACTGTGAACTATAAAGGTTAATAAGACCTATTTTGTAGGGCAGACATTGCACACATTAAATAAGTTAATACATGTAAAATACTTGGAACAATGCCTGCATATATTTAATGCAATGTTGAGTTTGCTGTTATTATCATGCACTGAATTTATACTGAAAGTAAATTCTTTCCCTATTCAATTCAAATGGCTTTGATACACAACACAGTTATAAAATTATGCATAAGAAAATATTAGCTTTATTCTTTTTAACTGACCCTTGTAAATCTCTCTAACTGAGTACATTAGTAATATTAGGCTAATTCAAATTAAGATTCCCTCATTAAAACTTTTACACTTTGGCATAAAGCAAAAGAGTTATTAATATGAATATTTCTAAGAGGAAAAAAAAGGCATCAACTTGAATTAATAGTTTAATGTAGGGTAGCAGCATTTCAAAGAAGGACCAAGATATTTATATAGGTCAAAATCTACATGTTTTCATCAAATTATTGATTTAAAACAATTTTATTTCAAGGATCAAGAACACATGTAGGTGAAAGCCAAGATTTTTGTTTATGAGATCAAAGCAATGTGTGTAAATAAACATAAAACCAAGGAATCTGGAATTGAAAGAAAGTTGCACAAAACAAATCAGGAAGGAGTGAGTTAAGACTATTTTATTAAGGAAACAAACATTTTTAGAATGCTAGATCAAAGCTACCGGTATCACCTCTCTTCAACATATCCTGTTGACAACAATTTCTCACTGTATGGCTAACCAGATTGCCTAAAAACTCCCTCTACCAAAAAAACTGGAAAAGTACTGGTTCAAATATAACAAATACGTTTTGAAAACTTAAGCCCAAAAGGAAGAAAAAAATTCTCAGAGCCCCAACACTAAGTGGAAGCTGAATACTGGAAAACTGACAAAAATTTTGGATGTCTTGAGAATATTGGTGGGGTTCGAATTTTAATGCTACAGAGAGAGAGAGAGACAGAGAGAGAGAAGACTAGATCTTGGGCCTTTAGAAAAAAGGATGTGGAGAATAAAATTCTCACTTTTTTTTGAAGAACCCAAAGGACTACATATTCAGCAAAAGTGTGGACAAGATAAAATATATCAACAAGCAAAGAAAAAGTTTATCTGTCAAGGTCAATGCTCTGAATGAAAAGAGAGAAGGAAGAAAAAACAAGATTGCACAGGAAATCAGTAATCGGAGATGAGCCATCAGACAGATTTAGGTGTTCAGATTTATAGGGCTCACCTTGTCCTAGCAGCCCCGACCTGAGAATTTATCAGTAAAATATTCCCCAAATTTTAACATTTTTGAAGATTTAGCAAAAGCAAAAGCAAAAGCAAAATCTCTCTGGGAAAATACAAGGATAAATTAACATTAGAAATTTGATTAATGTAATTTACCACAAGATCAGGTTAAAGGAAAAAATCATGATTATCTCAACAGATAAGAAAACGCATTTAATAAAAATTCAACACTCATTCATCAAAAACATCTTTTAAATTTTAAATAGAAGAGGTTTTTCTTAACCTGATAATGGTTAACGTGGAAAAGGCAACCACAAACAGTGTATTTACAGTGAAGCTTTAGAAACGTTTTCACTAAAGCCAGAAATAGGACAAGTTTCCTTCTATACTTTCCTGCTTTTATTTAACATTGTATCAAATACCCTAGCCTGTAGAACAAAATAAGAAAAATGAATCAAAGTTAAAAGGATTGAGAGAAAAGACATAAAAATATCAACATGCATATACTCTATGGTTGTCAATACCCCAAGAGGATCTACAAATAAATTGCAAGCATGTTCCCACAA
>NW_007726695.1:464180-466020 GCF_000696425.1 Galeopterus variegatus | reverse complement strand
AGCCTGTAGAACAAAATAAGAAAAATGAATCAAAGTTAAAAGGATTGAGAGAAAAGACATAAAAATATCAACATGCATATACTCTATGGTTGTCAATACCCCAAGAGGATCTACAAATAAATTGCAAGCATGTTCCCACAAAACACAAATATTAATAAACATAATGTTAAAATAAAGCTGTAATTTTAAAAAGCAACAAGATTTGTAAGGTATCTTGGAATACATTTAACATAAGATATATAAACTTTAATGGTAAAATTACAAAACCATTGACATTAAACACAGACAGATTTACTATGTTCACAGTCAGGAAGTTCCAATGCGTAAAGAAGTAAATTTTCCTCTAATTGTTACCTAAACTCAAAGCAACTAATAAATACCCTGAGAGGATTTTAAAAATTAAATTTGATAAAATTATTCTAAAAATTATAGGGAAAAGCAAAGGACTAAAATGGGCAAATAAAATTATATAGAACATGATATGGAGACTTACACCTGATAAACAGAATAATAAAATAAGAATAAAGGGTCTAGAAACTGACTCACGTATATGGAAACTGGTAACATTTCATATCACTAAAGAAAGAGTAAACTGTTCAGTAAATGGTGCTTCAATGATTTGTGATTTATACTGGAAAAATAAATAAATATAAATGAATCTCTACCTACCATATATAGAAATGCTTTATTAAAGGTCTCAATTTTAAAGTACAAAACTATATCCAGTGTAAAGTCATCTTCACAACGGTGATGCTCAGCCAGGCTGTTTCTGTCACCAAAGTCATGTGATACGTTTATCTTGTGTATCTTTCCACCAGGATCATATACTTTCTTGTGTATCCTTGAGGTTCCTGTATATCATCTCCAAAGTCATATTGTAAGTTCTGTGTATCTTTGCGCGCACGCGCACACACACACACACACACACACCATTGTCCTAATTCTTTTGTTAAATAAATAACATAATATATACATACTTTTCAGCATCTTGCGTTTTTTACACAATGTTTATTAGAGATGGTATCTAGATATAAAATAATTAAGATAATTCTTCACTTATTAAAAAAATCGCAGACTACTCCATTATATAGATATATCAAAATGTATTTAACCATTTCACTACTGATGGGCATTAATCTGTTTTCAATTATTTAGTTCTCATGCAGATATAAATATAGATGTAGATGTATTATGATAGTAATTTTGATAAATATTGCAAATTTGCCTTTACATAGGGTCCATATCAATTCCCACTTCCTTATGCAATATGTGAGAGGCTTTTTCCCATATTTTCACCAACTGACCATTATCAAATTCTTTGATATATGTCAATAGTTTCTCTTACCATGAATGAGGCTGAGCATCTTTTTCATTTGTTTCAGAACAATCTGTGTTGTCTTTTTTGTGAATTGACTGTTCCTTTGCTCATTTTTCTATTTTGTTATTTTCTTATCAATAAACAGGGATTCTTTATGGGGAAAATTAGCACACTGTTTGTGATATTATTATATGAATTGCAAGTATTTCTCCTATTTTTTTTTTGGCTTTGATTTATGGTAGTTTTTTCATGACAAATATTTATATTTTATGTAGCTAATGTGTCACTCTTTTAAGTTCTATGGGTTCATGAAATGCTTGGAAAGACTTTTTCCAAGTACCTCATAAGTCTTTCCAAATACCTCAGAAAAAATCCCATTGTTTGGTAAAGTTTTTTAATGTATTTTTTTTTACCATTAATCTTTGATTCTTTGATTAATATTGATTTAATTTGTATAAGGTATGAGTCTCACTTTCACTTTTCTTCGAAAGACCATCCAGTTGTGCCAACACTTTTTTTTTT
>NW_007726695.1:461835-463700 GCF_000696425.1 Galeopterus variegatus | reverse complement strand
AAAATCCCATTGTTTGGTAAAGTTTTTTAATGTATTTTTTTTTACCATTAATCTTTGATTCTTTGATTAATATTGATTTAATTTGTATAAGGTATGAGTCTCACTTTCACTTTTCTTCGAAAGACCATCCAGTTGTGCCAACACTTTTTTTTTTGGTGGCTGACCAGTATGGGAATCCAAACCCTTGATCTTGGTGTTACAACATCACACTCTAACCAATTGAGCTAACTGGTCAGTCTGTCCGAACACTTTTACTGAATATTACATCACCCTTTTTACACCTGCTGGCTTGAAATGATACTTAAATTATGAAATAAATAATCGTATGTATTTGATTCTATTTCTGACTTTTTTGTTTGATTCTATTCATTCTCTCTATTCATGTGTCAGCATTTTATATTAGCATTTAGTAGAGCTAGTTCCCTGTCATTATTCTTTTTATCACTTTCTTATAATTTTTATATGTTTATTTTTATAAATGAACATTAACATCATCTTGCCTCATTGCAGTTTTGTTGATGTTTTTATTGCCTTTAATATGTAGATTGTATAAAATATACAGATTGCCTTTGGGGAATTGACATCTTTATGCTGTATGATGTACTTATTTTGACTCTGCATTACTTTAATCATTTTGACTCCCTCTGAAAAATTTTAAACTTTTCTTCATGTAGATCTTGCACTTCTTTTTCAGTTACTTAACATATTTAAAATATTCCTAAGTATTTTATTTTTGCTATTGTTAAAATTATTGTAAATTAGTCTTTCCTTGAAACTTATCTTCTAAGTAATTGGTGTTTCATATATAAAGAATCACTAATTTAGTATAAAAATTATGTAACTACTTATTTATTGAGTATTTCTATTTTTGAAATAGTTTTCCTATTGATACTCTTGAGTTTTCTGAATATAAAATCATACCATCTGCAAATAACAACATACTTCTCTTCAAATTATTTACATAATCATAATGATTGTAGACAATTTTCTGTTATTTTCAGTGAATGGTAATGCCTCTAGTGTTTCCTACTTTACACACACACAAACACACATACACACACACATACACACACACACAGAGACCTATTTTTAGTACTAAAAGGTATAAGTATTAAAATGCTGAATTATATATACAAATATATATCATATACATCAAGTTTATAATACTCCCATTTGTTTTAAGCATGTCATTAACATTTGTTAGTCTTAGATTTATAGTTAAGTAGATTTTTAATAATCCACATTAGCACTTTTGTCTCAGTTTTTCCATTTATCTTTTAGATGGATACAGTTCATATTCTAGATTCATCAAGGAGGACTTAGGACAGCAGTGTTACCTATCTTCCCATATGTTCAAAAATATTTGTTCATTACTCTTATCCTTGAATGAAGTTGATGTAGAATAAAATTCTTAGGTCATTCTTTCTTTGACCATTTTGTAGAAATTACTCTACTTTGTTCTAGAACTGAAAATTGTTAAGGACAAATCTAAAGGTAGCCTGATAATTTTTCTCTAATAACTTAATAATTTACCTTTTTTTCTGAAGTACTTTTTAATTCTTTTTAAAGTTCAATATCTTTATTAGGTTATGTCAGTTTTTCCTGAGATACAATATTTTAATCTGTAAATTAATATATTTATTTATTTGTGGAAGGTTTTATTAAATAGTTGTTCTGTCCCATTTTTTGTTTTCTTCCTTGAGGACTCCATTATGTGTTCCTTGGTTTTCCTTTTTTTTTTTTTGTTTTTTGTTTCAATCCATTCTATTTCCATGATATTTTTCTTACCCTTTTTTCCTATCCTCTGTCTTCTTTTCCAATTGTACTGCTTCTAATTTCTCTAATTCTGTAATTATTCAGTTTTT
>NW_007726695.1:448306-461489 GCF_000696425.1 Galeopterus variegatus | reverse complement strand
TTTTTCCCTTCTATTTCTACCTGTACTTTGCCAACTCGTATTTCCTCTTCTCTCCTTTCTCATCATCATTTTCCCTTATATCCGCTTAAACTTCTTATTTCCTAAACTCAGTTGTTTCTCATAGGTAGATGGATGAATGGATGGATGGGTGGGTGGATAGATAGGTAGATAAATAGATGGATAATATTTAATTCATGATAAGTGTTTGACCACAATTTCCACCTGCCCCATAGCAACATTTTTCTGTGGAGTGATATTTACTGTTCATCCATTGCATGTAACTGCTGTTTCTTTTTTCATTGTATCTTTTAATACATGCTGTGCCAATTCCTTTTTGATTATTTAACATTTTACGGGGTTTTTCCTGTCAAGATGTTTGCATATGATTCCTGCAGTAGAACAGGTTCCACTTTCCCTTTGGTTGAAATCTCCATTACAACCCAGTTTTGTGTATGTTCTTTCAATCTTTACTTCTCGCCAGACTACAAAGTATCTTGTCTTCTCTTTCCACACTGAAAGAATAACCTGCTAAAAATATAGACAGTCTTTGTTATTATTTCTTCATCCACAACAATTAGGTACAGGAACACCCTCAACCCACTCTGTATACCTAATTTCCATTGCTACAATGAGAGTTTTTGATGTTGCATCTTGTTGCAAGCTCCTCACTCTGAGATATTTTCTGTTCATCTTCTTTTTGCAACCACCAGTATTTTTTCTCTGCTTCTTTTCATATTCTCTACTTGATAGTCACCATTCTTTGTCTCCATTTTAATCTATATTTTGGTTTGTGTTTTCATTTTTGTCCTAGTTTCACTGAGCGAAGTAGAGAAAGCATTCCTGTTTCCCATTATTCTGCATGTTTATCAAGAGAAGGAATAAAATCTGACTTTATGATCCTATTGTTAAAACAGAAGAACTGGAAATGTATTTCTTAAGCAAACCATCCAGTGGAAATTTAAAAACTTGGCGTTAAATGAAACACTAATTTAAAAATAGTGAAAAGACATACATAGGCTGTGAGAATATAGTTGTAAGTAATAAACAGATACACGATTACAATACAGAATATAAGGAATGTATACAAGTCATAAGAGAAAGACAACAGCCCAATAGGAAAATAGGCAAGGTTTATAAAAGGCAATTTATTTTAAAACTTCAAATGACCAAATAAACATAATAAAAAATGTTGAGCCATTGGTAGTCAGGTGGGCAAAATTTTTAAAATCTAACTATAAAAAATGTGAAATAGGGAATGAGAAATAATCTTACACATTGATGTGAGCATCATTTCGTACAACCACTTTGGAAAACAATTTGACATTTGTCAAGTGGAAGACCCAGCAAGTCTATTCCTGCCTATATAGGCATTGTCTTTAGAAAGACACTAGGAATCTTCCAACAGGCTTTACCCTTGAGGTTTTATTTTCCATTTCTCAAATGTAATAGTCTGGACTCAAGAGGAGGAGGGAAGGAGGTCCCACTCTGACTTCCTCTCCACGTTCCTGTGCATGTGCACCCATGTGCATCTGAGTGTGTGCACACTGTACACATACATGTGCATGCAAGTGTGTACACATGCATGTGTGTGGTGTGCATATGTGTGTACAAGTGTGTGTACGTGAGTGTATACATGTACTCTTAGCTTTTCTGGAGCCATGAGATGGCCACATGGCCAGGTCTTGCTGTATGACATGAGGATCCTGCCCCATCCCCTTCCACCTGGTCAGCCCAATGGCATCTGGCCCACCAAGCGCCCTCATCCCCCATGGCTCAGCCTAGGCAGAAGAGTCTTGGTGCCCTTTCTCTACTGTTGTCCCTGGCCCTTCTGATGCAGCATAGTGGAGTAGGTAGAGGCCCTGGGTATACACGCTGGCCCCACCAAACCCCCATCCACCTGCTGGAGACACTTGTGAAGGATGGTAATCCACAAACACCTGAGATAACTGAGAAGTGAAGCATCCGGGCAGCAACTCTGAGCCATTTTCTCAGGAGTCTTCATTTAATACAGACTTTAACCTGGAGTTGTTTGGATGGGGTTGGAAGTCACTATCCTGGCCCCTGAAGGGGCATCAAGTCAGAAACTCCAAGGGCCAGGAGTCTCTAACCTGGGTGCTGGGGCCATGTTGTCTCTGTGGATCCCTAAGTTCAGGATCATCTCCACAAGCAAACAGAATGAATAAAGTGACCACAAATGTTGGCAAGAAATAAAAAGACAAAGATGACAAAACAGTTTTGGATCTTGCTATGGTTTTGTTTGAAACAGCAACACTTCGATCAGGATATCTTCTAGCAGACACTAAAGCATATGGAGATAGAAAAGAAAGAATACTTTGCCCCAGTTTAAATACTGACCCTGATGCAAAGATGGAAGAAAAACCTGAAGAAACAACAGAATGCACAACAGAAAGCAGAGCAAGACAAAGAAGAAGAAATGGATGTAGGAAGGGATGAAGAACAAGAGACAGCAAAGAAATCTACAGCAGAAATAGATGAACTGTAAAGACCACTCTCACCATTTGCATCCTGCATGGAAAAGGAATGTGAAATTTAAGGCATTTCTTTGGGAGAGCCTTGTTTTGGATGCTCCCTGCAGCCCCTTCTCCTCTGAACTGTAAAAGGCTGGGATTGTGGGTCACAGGAAGAAGTGGGTTTTTCAGTTGAATTTTAACATTCCTCATGAATGTAAATTTGTACTATTTAACTGACTTTTCTGGGTGCAAAATCTCAACATATGTATAAAAGTAAAAAAGCTCAAAATTAAAAAGTAAAATAAAAAAAGAAAGACACGTTTGTAAGATCAGTTTTTGTTACAGTAAGAATTTGGAAACGATCTAATTATATATCACTGGGAGGAAGGTATAAACTTTTGTAGCATCCTCAAGTAATGAAACGTTATAAAACTGTAAAATTGCATTGTGTGTGTATATATATTAAACTTTTGTAGCATCCTCAAGTAATGAAACGTTATAAAACTGTAAAATTGCATTGTGTGTATATATATATACGTGTATTTCAAAAATAAATATACGTATTTCAAAAATAAATATACGTGTATTTCAAAAATAATACTGACCATAAAATTAAACATAAATATATCCACATGTGTAATATGATACTATTTACTTAAAATTTGTGACATATAATGATATCCAAAATATTATTATCTAGAAATGCATTCATATGAAATAAAAATATAAAGAAAAGCATGAGAATGGTGAATACCAAATGTAGTATTTACCTCAGGAATCCCCAGAGATATGTGGGAAGGTAAATCAAGTCACAAGCCCAGACTTTATACAATCAAGGTTTCACACTATAGTCATATGAACATTGAAAAAAAAGGGTTAAGTCACAAGTTGGTGATAATCTAGGATATTTGAGCATTAATACACAACTCAGAGAAGCCAGATGAATCCACTCTCTTGAGAAACCCATCATTTGAATCACAAACATTTCTGCCTCTCTCTCTCTTTTTCTTAACCATTTTAGTCCATTGCAGCAAATCTTAATAAAAGCTTAACCATCAAATTGGAGTAGTTAATATGTATAGACAAACATACTGAGTATGAAAATAATTGAGAGCTGCAGCAAGGACCATTTCATTTTGTCAAACATACAGTATAATACAGACACTGCTGTTTTCTCAGGCTGAGCAACCATATTCAAGGTTCTTGTAACAAGTTTTCATAAAATGACTAATGACAGAATTGGTGTGTCTCCTGCAAAATTGAGGCCAGACCAGGCTGGATAGGAACTATAGAAACATATTATATTCTATCTTTTACTTATTTTTCTTCTAAATTTCTCTATTTCCTTTCACCTTCTAAATTTTATGGTAAAGGCTCTAATTTTAGATACCAAAAAAAAAGATATCAACTTTACCCACTTAGAAAAATGCCATAATTCTGGCCAATTATCTATAATTAAAATTAGCATTTGTTTCAATATAAAGAAAGAAAATCAGCTAATAGACTGGTTTACTTATTTGCAGTGGAAATTTATTAAGCCTACAGCTGCTCATCATCTTTTTGTAGTAATAATGAGCCCTGCCAACCTGCAGAGCAATCAAAGGTAAATCACCAGAAATCATATCCATTAGACCTAAAAGAGTATTTATTAAGTCAGACTAGCAAAGGCAGTAGTAGGAAAGCTGCTCCTCTATTGCTCTTCACATGCTGTGGTAGCTTGTTAGGATTTAGCAAGGACACAACAAACTTTGGAAGAAAGATCTTGGTCCTTGGTCCATAGACATTTAAGCTGAACCATTAAAAGAACCAACCCATCTGCGGGCATAATCAAGGATGCAAGCCTTGTGCATACAGCATTGTCCAGGCCCCCGGACCTGACTTACCATCTCAACACTCTACCAAGGATGATCATCTCAAGCAATGAGCTTTAGCCAGTTTCCACGGAGACATGTTTAGTTCATAAATCATTCTGCTGGGGAGGAGGTAAATTCTCCTGCAGATAGCCTGCAGGAAATCAGTCTTAGACAATTAACCCCTACCTCTCACTATCACAGTGAGAAGCCAGAACTCATTTCCCTGCTACCTTTACAGATAGTAGGAAAACTGCTCCTCCATTACTCTTCATGCAATATTATGATAGCTTAGTAGGATTTAGCAAGGACAGACATCAAACACTGACGTGTGACATAGGCGAGGCCAATCAGATACATCCACAGAAAACTTCAATTTGGAAACAAGCAACACGAAGATGAATAAAGGATCCGTCTTCTTCTGAGAATGGTAAGAGAAAAATCAGGCTTCAGGAAGCTACATAAACACAGTTTCTGCTGTCTAAGGTCTGGTGTTTACAGTGCAAGCTGCAACATTGTCTCCTCAGGGCAATGTCAGTGGTGTACTTGCTAGAACAGTACTTATAGTACTGTGTGTATATTTCCTCTGGCTGTGTAATGTCACAGCCTCCATATCTAACCTTCCTAGAGATTATGTAATCTACCTAATATGTTTTAACAGATTCCTTTTTTGTTTAAACAAGCTAAATAACCTCTCTTGTTTCCAACCAGAATTCTGACAGACACTGAATTAGCTGCAGGTATGGCAAATACCAAATCTCCAAAAAATAAAATCTGAGATTGTTATATGAACAGGTTAGATATGGAGGTAATAAATATCCAGACTCTAACAGCCCATAAAACATGGTGATTGAACATTTAATTAAATTATCACTGTGAGAAGATCAGGAACTTTCTATGACCAGGCTAAAAGAATTCCTTTGTCTCATGTTGTCACAGAGCTAAGATCATCAAATAAATAAATTTTGTCAAATGATATCACCTGAATATACATCTTCACCAGGTCTCTTAGGTGAAATTCAGACCACTGACTGGGAAAGAGTAGAACCCTAAAAGTTGAAATGGACTTACATGAGAGAATACAAACGACTCTTAGTACTCTGGATTTCCAGTCGTTACTGAGCGTCCCTCACTAATAGAAGCAGCTTGTCCTCTCCTTTTCCTGGGCAGTGCTTCCCTATGTAAATACCTGTCAATGCCCTAGATCAGGGCCCTTGCCTTGTCAAAGAAAGTCAATACTCATGTATCATCACCTTTCATTTTCTGTAAATTTAGGACCAGAGTCAGATCCTGCTCACTCTGTTGGGGTGGAGGTGAGGCAGGGAGCAACCACATGTTCAACTCCAGGTGGGGAAACTGCCCACAAACAGTTGCAAAATTTTGCTAATTTATATTGGTAAAAACCTGGAAAATATGTGTACGGATGGATTCTGATATTACACTAAGAAGAAAAGGAAATCATATTAAAAACAGCTAAATTTCTAATGATGGGAACACTTAGCAGAGATTTGCTGTATCTGCTTAAGCAGCTGAAAAGGGGTCTAAATGTTTGCCAGGTGGATTGATTGAAACCTGGATTCTTGGAGGCAAATAAAGATAAAGAGTAAAGAATTCTTGGTATAATGTAACAGACGGAATCCAACATCTTTGGGAGCTAGAAAAATTGAAGATCTATCATAGTTAGCCTGATCTTCACTCCCCTGGTACCTCAAAAAATCCCCACATCATGTCCCTCCAGAGGGTCGTAAAACAAGAGTGGCATTCCCTTGGAGAGCATAAATATGTTTAAAAAGTTCTGAGATGGCTATTACCTGTTGGCTGGATATATGCATCAATATGGTGGTTTTGAAATGGGCTCTTTTTTGCAAAGGTGATGATAGACCCCTTGGATGGCAAACACAACATAGTGGCTTATAAACATGAGAAAGAAATGAGGGCACAGTTACGTCAACAAGCAGCAGAGTCAGCGGGGTTTTCAGCATGATCTGACCTGAGGTGATCTTTCGTGTTGGGTTCTAATCACTGGGTCCTTAGGGTCTAAGTAGACGGGCAGTTCACTCGAGTCAGTTCACAGACCTAGTATAACTTTCATAAGGGGAGATCATGTATAATTGAGGAGTGTCTTATGATAACATCAAAAGTACCTAGTCTAAATCTTCCTTTATAGCTTTCCTAAAGGGACTTGCAGCTAATAACCAGGCTACAAGTGCACTGGGGAAAGAGACATAACCAGATATTTTGAGGATTATTAGGTGCTAGCTTTATACTTAGACAGTATCCAAAAGCACAAAATATTGTCCTCTACTTGTAAAAATGTTTTTTTGTAAAAAAAAAAAAAAAAAAAAAGTTATAACCGGAGACCATTTCAAATGGGTCTTATGGAAATTTCTCCCATGTGTTCCAGGAACAAACCATCCTAAAACATAGTGGCTCACTACAATAATATTAGTTGTGTCTGTAAATATGCCACTTGGGCAGGACTTGGCAGGGAAAACTTATCTCTACTCTGTGTAGCATCAACTGGGATGCCTCAAAGGCTGGGATCTAGAGTGACCTGTAGGTTAGTTCACTCATAGTTATGGCAGTTCATGCTCACAGTCAGCAAGAATCTTAGCTGGACCTGTTAGCCAGAGCACCTACATGTGGCCGCTAGATGTAGTCTGGGCTTTCTCACAAAATAGTGGTTGTATTCCAACCACCACAAGCATCCCAAGAAAGCGAGAGATCCAGGAGGAAGCTATATCTCCTTTTCTAACACAGTCTTGGAAACAAGTAGTGTCATTTTTGCCACATTCTATTTATCAAAGAAGTCACCAAGTTACGACCAAGTTCAAGGGGCAGGAACATAGAATTTACCTCTTTATGGATGAGTAACAGGATCCGGAATAGCACACGGAATCGGAAATATCACTGAACCCACTTTGGGAAAATATGGTCTTTTATACCACCCTATAGCTATTAATCAAGTTCCAAAATGTATTTTGGAATGGATGTACTCAGTAACTGGGAAACATCCCCACATTGTCTCCCAGATGAGTGAATCTTTTAAAATGACAAAGATTATCATATACTTAATCAAGCAATTTTTCTTATTGCAGCAGTTATCCAAGATTTGCTTTCATTTGGTATATTAGTCCATTTCTGTTGCTTATAACAAAATAACTGGAACTGGATAATTTATAAGAAAACAAAATTTATTGCTTACATTTTTGGAAGCTGAGAAGTCTAAAGTCTAGGGAACACACCTGGTGAGGGTGTTGATGGTAGCAACAGTGACCCAGGGATCTCACATGGCAGAAAACGGTGGAGCAGAGAGAGACTAACTTCTCATGTGCTCTCTTTTTAAAGCCCTCAGAACCACAACCCTGACCACCTTTATTAATCCATTCACTACAGCATGGTCCTACAATGTAATCACCTCTTCAAGTCCCCACCTTTCAATTACCATAATAGGATTTTCTACCCTTTTAACACTGTCACAGTGGGGACTAAGTTTTGGGGGAACATTCAACCCAAGGTATCGTGCTCTCTTTTTAAAGCCCTCAGAACCACAACCCTGACCACCTTTATTAATCCATTCACTATGGCACGGTCCTACAATGTAATCACCTCTTCAAGTCCCCACCTTTCAATTACCATAATAGGATTTTCTACCCTTTTATCACTGTCACAGTGGGGACTAAGTTTTGGGGGAACATTCAACCCAAGGTATATGGGAAGCAAATAAACACTGCTGCTGCTTGCCTGTTGGTCCATAAAGATTGATCTAACAAATATTTTATTTTTGCTATCCCAACAGGTAGAAAATATGAGCAGCAGTTTGTGATTCTGGGGTAGGCCAACTATGTACCTTCACTGTCTTATCTCTGGGCTAAATCAACTATCTGGCTGTCTGTCATAACTTAATGTAAAAGACTTTATTTCTCACCATCTCACAGAACATCATGCTGTCCACTGTACTGATAACAACATATATTTATATCTAGGTCCCAATGAACAGAAAAAAGTCAGTAGTTTAAATGGCATGGAAACACATGGGTGTTATTGGCTGAAAAATCAGTCTCACGAAGTTTCAGAGGTCTGCTCTCCCCATGAATTCTGGGAGGTATTGTAGCCTAAGGGCAGTTAAAGATTAGTTTCTCATCTTGCTATTCTCACCTCCAAGGAAGAGACATGACACTTGACAGTTCCCATTAAATTTTGAAGAAAGAAACTCATAAACCATTTTTTATGTGCTGCTGTAAGTCATCTACTAAATGATCTGGAGTGTTAAAGACTTGGAATGACCACAGTTAAGGTCAGCTGCCCAGCTAGTGCAGTCTTCAGTGCAAATAGATCTTTCTCTTAGTCTATATGATCCAACAGATCCAGTGGTGGTTGGTGTTATTATGATAGCTTAGATTGCTTTGTGGAAATGAAACCCCAATAAGAAAACCACAACTCAGGTGTTAAAGAGGAATTATGCTCTCTGGCTAGAAATTAGTCTTTACTAGCTTTATACTGGTCTCCATTAGAGACTGAACACCTTGAGACACCAGTAGATACTGCAGCCTGAGCTACCTGTTACTCACTGAACATTCAAGTTATTTAGTTGAGCATGCCCATTAACATTCCATCAGCAAATGCAGCTCCTGAGGACACAAGTGTTTTACCTGAGCAGGTGAGTTGATTGCTCAGTGTGCCTATTCCCGCTGCAGTGTCATCACTTCCTCAACCCACTCTGATGACTATGTGAAAAGTCTCTTCTATGACTACTTGATCACAGTGGAATCTTTCAAGCCTGGTTCATAGTCTGTTCAATGTGCTGACACTAGTTTAAAATGTACTGCGGTGGCCCTGCAGCCCTTCTTGGGGTGGTGCTGAGGGATAGTGGGCAGAGCTAGCAGGGTACATATTGCAGTCTACTCTTCCTGGAAGGAGAAATTGCATGAGGAATAATTGGAGAGCAATGACTAATGGTTTGACCAGATGGTCAGAGACAAAGAGGTTTAGATAAGCCTCTCAGAATTAACTCAGAATTTGAGAGTAATTTTGTCCTATGCAAATATTCAGCAAAAAGTTCCCACTGATGAAGATGATCTCAATAATTAGGGGGACAAGTTGTTCTAACGTGGAGATGCCAGTCAGTCTTTTTTTCCCCAGTCCCAGTAGTGTTTACTCAACAGGCATGTTTAAATAGCAACCATGGTGGCATAAGGGGGGTGTTTAACAGACTCAACAAATGGACCTCTCCTCCCCAATGCTGACATGGCTATCATCACTTTTGAGTGCCTAATTTTTTAGCAACAGCAGCAATCCCCGAGCCCTGGGTAGGCTCCCATGTCCTGCGGAAACCAGATAGCCACTTGGCAGCCAGATGATTATTTTGGACCCCTTCCTCACAGTGGATTTTTCCTCATTGGAATAAACACTTATTCTGGATTTGCCTTCTCTGCTTGCCATGCTTTGCCAGAAACACCATCTGCTGACTTACTGAAAGTCTAGTCATCCTCAAGTTAAACCACACAATATTACTTCTGCCTATGAGAGCTCAGTTTACAACAAAAGAAATAAGGCAATAGGTTGATGTTCATGGGATTTACTGGTTTTGTGCCCCAGAAACACCTGGCCATATGGAATAATGAAATTTTTTTAAAGATTCAGTAAGAATGTCAACTGGAAGGCCATACTTTTTGAGATCTGGGTGCTCTCCTACAAGACACAGTCTCGTTTTTGATGATGTTCTCTCAGCAAGAATACAAAATCTGTGACCCACGAGAGAAAAACGGGAATAGTTTACTTAATCTAAGGATCTGATTAACACAATGTTTATTCAAATTGAAGAGTTATACTGCTAAACTTTAAAATGAATTTATGAAGGTCATTGCATTCAATCTTATCTTTAATTACAAAAAATTGTTCTCACAAACACAATGTAATTACAGTATTTGTTCAAATTATTTGTATACAGATTCTGCCTTATAAAACCCAGACATATGAACATTTAAACATAAGAGATTTATCTTAGAGTAGAATTGTTCTATGTGGTCATGCAGTGCCTGCCCATAGTAAGTTCTCAATAAAATGTGTAGAAAGAATGACTTTTAAATAACAAACTCATCCAGTGAATTTTTAATATTTTCTATAGAATTCAGTTGGTACATGGGTTATTAAAAACATATCTAGATTGTTAGAATGTTGTCTTTCAAAAGTTCTACGTCAATTTCCTTTGTTAAAGTGATTTTTTTAATCATTTCTACAGCTAACTTTCTCTAATATTAACCAAAAAATATTGCATTGCTTGTAGAATTATTTCAGCCCATAGCTGTGCTATAGAAATGAACTATATCTGATAAATATTTATTACTCCTAGTCATGACACATCTTTCTACCTAAATCAAACAAATTAGCTCCAACAAGACAAAATATAATGACAGCAATTCTTTGAAATAGAAAGAAATGTTATTCTAAGGAAATAAATGTATTTTATTGCTTTTTTTCATAGACAGTACCTTAAATGTGCTTGCCCTCCTTAGAACTGTGAAAAGTCTCTACCCTGTTCCTGGATTTTATTTTTAAGGGTTTGATTCTGTGGAGTAAACACGGCTATCTTTTTATTTTTTTTGTCACACACATTTTTAATCCAATTCCTGTAATAGCAAAACTGTGGGGATCTCAAACAGATATGGGCTTACGTTTTTTAATGGGAGCTGATCCCATGAGACGAGATTTTTGATTTCCCACCTGGTTATGAAAGAGAAAGAGAGAAACAGAAAAAAAGTAGAACTAGATTCCGCATGTAAATTTACATCAGTTCTTCAGAGATCTACTAATTTCAAGCAATGAAAATATCAGCCAATGAATCAAAACAGTTCTTACCAGAAAGGGAAATACTTATGAAAATATTTGTCCTGAGGCTAAAACACCTATTTTTGAAATGGCTCTAAAACCTCCAAGTCACTAGAGTTTTGTTACACATCTAACAAAAGCAAAAGCCAGGTAAAAGATGTTAAATTAATTAATAATTAAGCATTTTCTGATTTTATATATTAGAGTAAAAGAAAAAAGTTATGCTGCACTATCTAAAACTGTCATTACAAAGTTATTAATGAGATATTTTAAACAGTTGTTACACATCTAACAAAAGCAAAAGCCAGGTAAAAGATGTTAAATTAATTAATAATTAAGTATTTTCTGATTTTATATATTAGAGTAAAAGAAAAAAGTTATGCTGCACTATCTAAAACTGTCATTACAAAGTTATTAATGAGATATTTTAAACAGATTATGGCGTCTTGATACAGTGCATCTGTCACAACTCAGCCAAAATTCTATTTTATTATATTTCCTTTTTAGAATAACAAAGTTACAAGTCGTGCTGTGGGAACTAATCAACATATTCCAACTTGAGTTTTAAGAACTGTTACAAATAAGTGGCAATTTTTAAACATAAACTCTAAGGCTGTTATACCTTTCTATATGTCCCAAAATGTCTGATACAGTTCCTTGCGTATGATAGTTACTCAAAAAAGGTTACTAAATGCATTTTTTGGAAAAAATAAATCATTTTAATCTAAAATATATCCATATTATTCAGAGAATATAAACTCTTATAAACAAAATCAGTATGTCTGACACATCTTCCAATAGTCCTGTTTAATATATGATGGTAATTGATCTCACTATCTCATTATAATACTATGCAAAGATTGAGGGCCATTCTTCAAGGGGAACACAAGTTGACCTGAAATGCCATCCATATTGGTCGAGTGCAGCAACTTTAGTCCTAACACAGTGAATGTAATTCTCAAAACTTAATGTTTCCCAGTTTAAGCCTGTCAGAAGTCTTCACAGAATGTATTTATACCTGATCACTACACCAGGAAACATTGATATCAGATGTTAAAAAAAAATTAAGTAAAAGGAATCCATTATGGCTATCATCATCGGGACTGTAGCAGCTATTGTAGTCTGACAGCAGACCACCTTCATTACAGGGACCTCTTGTCTTTAAACAAATATTTTTGTAATGGCTTTAGAAATATGGTCCAGGCAGAGACTAATGAGGAGGGTGGATAAAGAATCTCTGCTTTCAAAAGCTAAATGTTTTCCACAAAGCGTATATTTTATCATCCCAGATTGTCAAAGTCTTCTCATTTGACCTTTCAAAATTTCAGAAATGTGAAGGGACAAAGTTATCCCTAATAATCTACCAATCTCAGTGCATCTGCTGAAACATCTTGGTATCCACCATTAGTGAGATGGATGATGGAAGGTGAAAATCAGTAGCTCATCTGAGAAGGGTCGCGCTCACTCCTCTGGTGATGGATGAAAGCTATTTCTTTGTTAGCAGCAATCTTCCTTTATTGCCATGCAAGTCTTGCAGTGGGGAACCAACCATTTTTTTTTTTTTACCAGTTTGCTCAAGTAAACTGACACATCCATTCCACCTGGGATAGATTGCTGCAGGAACTACTCTATGTCCCTAAAAATTGTATTTCTACATGTGTTGTAGAATCTCCCTCATGCCATCTCTGGCTAAGTTTAAAAGACTGACTCTCCTTGAAAATCTAGAAAGCATTTTAAATTCTTAAACTGAGAGACAGGAGAACTGAATTCTAGCTGTGTAAGTCTCTAGACAATTAAGTAATTTTGTAGAAGCAATTTGGTCATTCTGTGGCTCTGTTTCCTCATATACTTGCTTTAAGGGCTTTCTTTTAATAAATATAAAATGTACATCACATGTAAAGGTGTGAGAAGTGAAACAAAAATAAAAAGTCATTCAACTATGGGTTGAAATAAATCTTGATTCAGCTTTTAAAAAAAAGAGAATGTTCAAAACAATTTTGGAAAATAGACATCTGTGACTGACCTGAAACCATC
>NW_007726695.1:392297-447763 GCF_000696425.1 Galeopterus variegatus | reverse complement strand
TAAAAATAAAAAGTCATTCAACTATGGGTTGAAATAAATCTTGATTCAGCTTTTAAAAAAGAGAATGTTCAAAACAATTTTGGAAAATAGACATCTGTGACTGACCTGAAACCATCAAAATCAACAGCTTCAAAGAAGGGAATGCACACACTGCTGATGAACCAGACGATCTGCCAACAGAGCTTTTGGATGTGCGTTCTACCTTGACTAATTCATCTTTGATATTATCTCACGTTAATACACTTCAATAACTATTTCATTATACCATTTCATTTTAAATAAACTTTTGCATAGGAAAAAACTACAAAAATCCTGCAAGGAGGTCTACAATCTAATGACTCTCCACCATTGTTTTATAGCACCTCATTCATTACCCCAAAAAGACTGGCCAAAAGTCTTTCCCCAGAAAATCCATTCTCATCTAGAACTTCACAAGAAATACATTTCTCCTTCTCCTTCTCTTTCTTCTCCACCTACTGATAAGGTCCAGATCAAGACACGCTTCAGCCTCAGACTTAAGGGAACACCATAAATCCCAGAGACCTTTCTCCCCTCTATAATGCATACCTTGTAACTGGTCTGGCCATTAAAGAATGTCCATATACAAAGAAATGTATACATGGTAAAGATAAAAGTCATACAGGTTGCATGAATCACTGCCCCAAGAGAAGAGGATTAGAAGGTTACCCTAATGAGGGACCCTTAGGAGTAGGTATGGAAACCAAAATTGATTAAGACTGGCCATAGGAGGAAGAAATATATGTGGAAATATCAAACAAGAGATGATTTTAGAGTGAACAGAATCTTTTCCTTCTATGATTCTTCATTATTTACTTTCTTTCCCATATTTTGCTTAACTTTTACATGTCTGCAAAGTAGAAAAAAAATATATATAAATATGAATGGAAGTCTATAATGTGCCTAAAACTGTGCCATGGGGGGTGGGGTGCAGGATATAGAATTATAAGAAATTGTAGAAGTATAAGAAATTATGCAGCAAGCATAGATATATATAAATATGAATGGAAGTCTATAATGTGCCTAAAACTGTGCCATGGGGGGTAGGGTGCAGGATATAGAATTATAAGAAATTGTAGAAGTATAAGAAATTATGCAGCAAGCATAGCCATAAATTTAATATTAAAATAAAATAATGTGGTATAGATTTCATATTATTATTTCATTCAAGGGCCGGGCCACTGTGCAGAGGAAATAAGCAGTGATTTTACAGAAAAGTTGGGGATCGACTGATACCAAAGACATGAGGAAGACAAAGAAAGGAAGAAAAGAGGAAAGAGGACATTTCAGGTCCAGGGACAGTCTAAACAAAAGCTAAATCTGAATGCACAGGGCATTGCACAGGAGACTATAAATGGCACGTGGAAACTATAGTTCAAAGATAGGATGATGTCCATTTGATTCCATATCGTATCCACAAGATAGGACTGCAACTAAAGGATGAGCGTTTATTTTCTACTGGGCAAGTTATTTCTTTACTTAAATGTCCTCTTCTATATTAGGGAGAGGAGAAAACAGAATCTAGCTTCCAGATATTATGAGAATATAGAAATAATGTGTTGAAAGCACCAAGCCCACAGATTAGTCATGGTAGGCAGCTATTAACTTTAAAAAAAAAAAAAAAATTCACATCAATAAAAGAAAGAACTCACAAACAACTTAGAGTAGTTCATCAACAGAATGGACCAACTCACTGAGGAACTCATTCCCTCTCACTGGACATGTTCTTACATACCCTCAACCAGAGATGTTTCCAAAATGAGTTTTGTGTACAAAATGATCCATTGAGTAAAGTAGAAAAGCATTTTTATATTTTTTATCTTACCCTTTTTAATTTTTATTTTTAAATATAACTTATAATATACATACCACATTAATAGAGGTGTGCATGTTAAATGTACATAGAGTGGGTAACATTCTCGAAAGTTGTTTACTGGAAGAAGAAAGCGATCAAAAATATTTTGATTGCCGCCTATCAAGGACATTATAGAAGGACAATTAAACAAGGATGAGGAATAGAGTAGAAATAAAGCTAGCTTGGGATGGAAGGCCCAGATCACGGAAGACTTCAAAAGTCAATCCAGTTGTCTACAGTGTGGCTTTGCATGTCCATAAGTTAAATATTCATACGCATTTTATTATCATATTTACAGAAATTGCTTATACAACATATTCACAGAAAATATCAGCTATCCAAAATAATTTATTGGAAAGAAAAAAAGGAAGAAATTTCTTTTGAACTGTGTGGTTGAATATAAAAACAAGGAGACATAAAGGTACTAAATTTGGAGACAAAACACCAGTTAGTAATAATGGATGATAATAACAGCTAATATTTATTGAGTCTGTACTCTCTTTCAGGATTGTTCTAAGTACTTTACACGAATTACCTAATTTTTTCTTGCAGCAAATATGTGAGGTGGATGTTATAGAAGAGACTCAGAAGATATCCAAGCTCACACACTTCTTGGTAGCTGAGCTGGGATTCAAACCCAAGAAAACTAGCTCCAAGCCTGAACTCTTAGTAAGTACTTAACACTGCCTCTTACTGTAACTATCTAGAAATCATTCGCTTCTTCTTTCTTCTCTAATATAGGAATGCTTGGTCTTTGTAATCCTACACTTCAGCCCAAGAATATCATTTTTAAACCCAAATAAACAGTATAACAAGCAATGACAAAATCAAAATATTTTGCAAATGATAATATTTGACATTGGTACAGGCATGGAGAACCCAGCACTCAAACATTGCTGGTGGAAGTACAAATTAATGCATTCTTTCTGGATGATGATTTGACAATACTTATTTTTAAACCTCAAAAAAAAGTATAAAATTCAACCCAGGGATCGTACTTCTAGGAATGAGATGAATAAGTAATTAGGGACAAGTACAAATAGTTGGCTATGATATTGTTTATCATAGCAATGTTTATAATAGGGAAAAGCAAGAAATCACCTAAATATTCACAATAGAGACTTGTTTTAATAATTTATGTTACATCCACACACAGGATGCAGCTATTTAAAATGATGTTGTAGACCAGCATTTTTCTAACCCTTTCGTAAAACCATTTTATCAAAAACCCTCCTATGCATAGCTGCAATATGTAAAATGAACACAAGCAGAGCTTCTCTGTTTGAAATTGGGTGAGGAGGCCCAGAAAATTGACCCCTGCTCTTATCACTATGGCTTTTGGATCTTTGATAAATCTGTTGTACATGAATATTATTAAAATGTGAAAATTTCCACAATAGAATCTGAGAAACAAAAGATAGCTACTAAATAAGTGTAGACAAATTATTCTAAAAAGTCAGTGGGTGAAGGATAATAAAGTCAGAGTCCATTATCAGAAATAAATACAGCCCCTTTAGTAATGGATAAGGATCCCACTCAGAATCCAGAGGATTTTGTGGTCTATTTATTTACTTTTTCCCACAGCCCATCAGGGTAGAGTTCCAGCATTCAGAACACCTTCATTCCTGGCTCCATCTGGGAGGGCAATTATCAAGACCTTACGGTCCTGCTTACAGATTCTTCAGAATGGGAATCTCTTACTATTATTGATATTTTTCAAGATGTAACTTGATGCTTTGTCAGCTGAAAGAACCCCTTCCCCCACCACCCAGTACACATCAGAGGTAAGCATGAAAAATAATAAGTGGAATGCAAAAGACATGGTCGCCTAAGACATGGATGAAGATCTAGGATTCCATCTCAGCCACTTTATTCCATTTTTTCCTGATTCTTGAAATCCTTAGTTTGCTCTCGTAAAAGCCAATATCTAAATCACCTCCTTGTATACTCCACTCCCACACTAAATCAGGAGTAGCAGGTGTGACCGATAGAGTACAGCACAAGTGTTGGTGTGTGATTTCTGAGGCTAGATCACAGAAGACACTGCAATCTTCACCTTGCTTTCTTGGATTATTTGCTCTTGGGGAAGCCAGCTACCTTCCTCTGGGAACATTTAAAACATGGAGAAGACCATATGGAGAGTAAGTGAGGGCCCTGAACAACAGAAAGCACCAACTTTCCAGCCATGTAAGGAAGTGAGCCTCCTTGAAAGTGGGTCCTCCAGCCCCGGTCAAGCCTTCAGATGACTGTAGCCCCAGCAGATATCTAACTGCAACTGCATGAAAGATTGTTTAGTAAGAACTGATGGACAGAGCCCTCCCAGAATCCCTGACTCCCAGAAACTAATAAATGGTTGTGGTTCTTTTAAGCCACTACGTTTTATTGTGATCTGTTGTGGAGCAATAGATAATGAAAGTGATCTTGTCCAAATTAATCATGACAGCAAGCATCTCCCTTAATCTCCAAATCTCAGAAACATCTTAGGTTTCTCAAAAGTATGAACCTGAGCACAGCAGAGGAAGGCTGCTCATCATTCCTGCCAGCACTTGTTTGATTCTCAGTCCTTTGTGTCATCTGACAAAGAGAAATTCTAGTTCCACTATCGAACTGGAAAGTCTTTCTTTCTAAGACAAATATTTAACTTTCAGTTCTTGATCATTTCTGTCCTTCCAATAATATTTATTGCCAAGACTTAAAAGACATTCAAAGAATAGGTTGGAAGGAAGGAAGAAAGAAAGGAGCCATCTAGGTAAAGAGAAAGATCATATTTGACGAGCATGTTAAGTGCTTCTAGAAGGCAAGAATGAGCAAATGCTACAGGGAGACTAAGAAACAGATTTATATTTTTTCATTAGGCTGTGAGATTGGAAAACTCATGTAGGTGCTTCCTGCTCAAGAACCTGGTTGCAGTTCATTTCAATTTATCATCTGCTGCTGCTCCTTTCCCAGTATCACATTAAAATCCACTTAAGATATATTGTAATTTTGGGTGACCACTTCTTTAATTAGAATTTTCAGTTCAGTTGATGAAAGACGGAGGCTCAAAATTAGAGTGTCTTCGACAGGGTAATGTATTTCTCTCACACATAAAAAGTTCCAGATAACAAGTCTGCTCCCCTCTGTAAAGATATCAGGACCCAGGCTCCTTCCCTTGTTATTTTTTTCTATCACTAAGTTACTGTCCTTATCCACATGCTTCATTATAAAGTAGGTGGGGGAGGGAGAGGAAAAATTGTTGTCATTGATTCTGTTCACATCCAATTGACAGGAACGTAGTCATATGTATATGAATACCACAAGGCTGGGAACTGAAAGTAGGATCTCTCAGTATTTATCTACCCTGCAATGCATGTCACACATATATTTAAGACTCTCCAGTGGTTATATGCAAATTTCAGAATTCCTCATTATAGGCTAGGACACATTTCTTCAACTCTTTTTACTCCACATCCCTTTTGATTAATATTAAAATCTCAATCATCTCCCCTTGTCCTTCACCCCAACCAGGTATTGAGAATCACTGACTCAAGGCAATGGCAGGAGCAATTGCAGAAGCAATTGCATTCCAACAGTTGCTGTTACATTTAAACTATTAGAGCCATACCTGGGCTACATTGATGAGATATTGTCAGCTGAGTTATTACACATGAAGCACTTTTCCTTCCACACAGAAGCTTCATAAAGCAACGTAATGACCATTTCATTGCCAAGGAACTTAGGTGATGATTTTCTTCTGTAAAATTCATATTATACAAAAACTGAGTCATGTTATTTTTAAGTTGCAAATGATAACCAAAAGATCTGACTACAAATAGTAAGTCACTCATTTCGACATTGTTCATCTTTCTTCTTGAATCTGTAACTATTCTTGTGATAAATATCCTTAAAAATTAGTTTTTGCAGTAGGATGTGATCAATACACAAATTCAATGCAACAAATATTAACAACAGTCACCATGTGGCAGGCACAGGGTTTGGTGGTTAGGGAAAGCCCACCATGCAGCACTTACACTAAAATTTGAATAAAGAGAAGGATTTAACCAAGCAAAGATAGGTAATAAGGGCAATCCATCTAAGGCAATATTTCATCAAAGGTCTAGAGAAAATAAAATGGCACATTCAAATGCACTATGTACTGATCATAATGAATGGCAAAGCTGCATGTGGAAAAAGTAGTTCAGGAAACAATTACAACAATCCAAGCAAGAGGTGAGAGACTGATAGTGGCTTGAACTAGGAGTGTGGAAAACAAAACAGAAAATGTAAATAGATCTGAAACTGTTTAACAAGCAGAACTGGCATGACTTGCATAGGAAAAACAAAAAGACTAACAAAAAAAATAGCTGTTAATACAGTTACTCTTGTAGTAGTATTCTAAATGACTTTTATTCTTATCCTTATTCTTTTCATATCCTCAAAAATGTCTAGAGTAAGCAAAGTTAATCAGGAAAGCTGACCTAATCGGGAGGTGCCATTTGTTTTATATTACATGATTGCAATAATGAAAATGATACATAGCAAATAATTCTTCAGGGTGCATACCAAAATGTTACCGATAATTTGATAGGACTACTGTTGCGTTTTTCTTCTTCCTTCCTCTTTTATTGGCTTTGCAAATTTTCCATAAGTTACCTTTCATTTATTCAATCATTACTTTGACCAATATTAATTGAGCACCTACACTCTGACAGTGTCTCTGCTAAGGATTGGAGATAGAGCAGCAATCAAACCTGACAGCAACTTCTGCCTTCATGAAGTTCATATTCTGCTCGTGGAGTGAGGGGGGGGGGGATATCAGACAATAAACAAGATAAATACGTAAAATATATAAGTACGCTGAAATGCTATAAAAAGTAATTGGTGTGAACTACTTTTTTTTATCACCAAAGTAAACTTTTTAAAACACAAATAGAAAATAAATGGAGTAAGGGGCTTCCAGCCAAGATGGAAGAATAGACAGTCCCCAGCGTTACTCTCTGCCACAAATCAACAAATTTATAACTATAAAAATGTAACAACAGCCAAGCTGAGGCCACTGGAACTCAGGGGAAGAGGAGGAGAGATCTACAGAATTCATAGAGGTAGGAGAAACAATGATGAGAGAAAGAAAAACCGCTCTGAGCATTTCAGGCCATGGCCGCTTTGATGCTGGAACTGCTGAGCATATGGAGCAGGAGCTGGCAGAAACCACAGCTGTGCCCTTCAGATGGAGTTGCTTAGAGGCAGCAGGGGAGAAGAGGGACTTGGTGTTCCCCAGGACAGCAAGACCACTAATAGGGTTCCCATGGATCCATGCAGGAGTGAGGAGTCAGAACAGCTGAAAAAGGGGAGCCATTCAGAGGCCGGTGAGTCATTGCAAGGGACCAGTGCAGGGCCCGTCCTGTGGAAGTGTTTGGAGCATGGGCAGAGGAGGAGATGGACCCACAGGGAAAACACTGGGACACAGCAAGGACAGCTGATATGCCCCTCAATCAGCACAGAACCACTCAGAGGAGACTGGTTGGGAATGCAGAATTGCATGGGGTGCAGTTTGATGAAAAACCATAGGCCCAGATCAGAGTTTCTACACAACCCAGGTGCACCAAGTATCTGGAGAGCTGGAAGTACCTATAAGGTCAACCATTATACACTGAGCTGCACAAAAAGCCTTTCCTAGGGAAAGAGCAGCAAAGCAGAAATTTAGCTCAACCACAGAGCTCAAGTGCTGGTTCCCATAGGAAGATCCCCTGTTTTAGAAGTAAGCAAAGGACAAAAAATTAGATCTGGCCCAGGCATACCACCAGTGCCTTGGGGCCCCACCCGGGGGCCCAGTGTATGGAGCAGAGACTGGACCCTCCTCCCACAACCAGGCACACTGCCAGCACCTCAGAGCCCCACCTGGAGTCCTGAGGCATAGAGCCTGGGACTGGACCCCCCGCCAACCAGGCACACCAATAGCACCAAGGAGCATGCCAAAAACATCTACTTCCATGTGGGTGGCCCACCACAGCCACCACAGCAACCGTGGCTGCTGTGAAAGCAGCTAGACACCACATCCACCACTTGGATGGTCCGCCAGCCACTGAAGTACATTGACACAAGGAGAGTCACCAGCAGAGACAAAAGAAAAGAAAAGGATGTCTCTCTCCACAAAGCCCATTCCAGAGTGACAGAAGAAGCACCTGCTCTATGATAATATTGGGGGACCTGATCACACCTCTCAGCATTGGACAGATCATTTAGGCAACAAATCAACACTACTCTTTCAGAGGGAGAGAAGAAATCTAGGGTTATCAGTGGTGAGAGGGGGATAGGGAGAGATTGGACAAGGGGAATAAAGAATAAGTACAATTTGTAACAATATACATACTAGTAATATTGATTTGATCAACATATGTCAACACTAAACCCCAAAATATGTATTATCAATTATAATTAAATAAAAAATTAATTAAAAAATAAAATAAATGGAGTAAAAAATAGAACTAATGGGAAAAGTTTGCACAAGGTGGACTAAATGCCATCCTCTCATTTCTTCTATGTCCCCGTCATCCAATAATAGAGCTTCCATTCCCCACTCTTTGACCTCAGAGTACTTTGCTTATATACCCAGTTACATTAGAGTTGCTGAACATAATTGTGTCCCTCTTTTCAAGCCTGGAGTTATGAATAGACAAAGTGGAAATAATGGCAGAGACATAACTGTCGCTCTCATATTTCAATAGCAGATATACCACAAATGAGCCTCATTTTTCCCTAAACACTCTTAAAGTGTAAGCTATATCCATTCATTATTTATTAGGAAATGTCCATTACAAACCCTATTTCTCAAAGATGTCATGTTGAAAATAGAACATTCTATTTTGAAAATGTGCTTTTATAACATCATCTTTTGAGCCTCACAAACCTAATGATACTTGTATCTGGCTGGCTGCAAATTTTAGTTGGGAGACATTCCCAGATGGACAAAATTTATTTGTGCACATGATCCCAAGTAAGAAGTCATGCTGCCGCCCACTGGCAACCAGTCACTTCACAACCTCTGAACCAAAGGAATTGTTAAGAATTGCTTATTTGGGGCTGTGAACAGTGAACAGATGTCAGAGAAGATAATTACAACCATGCTAAACTTTTTGAATGATTTGAGATTTTTATGTGAATTATCTCATGGTTAAGTGAAGGGAACCGTGCATCTTCTTTTTTTTTTTCCTTTTTGTCTTTTTTCGTGTCCGGCAACGGATCGCAACCCTCAGTGTCGTGCCCGTACCGGACCGGGACCGGCAACGGGATCGCAAACCTCGGTGCTGCGCCCGCACCTCGCTCAGCCAGTGAGCGGGAACCGGTCTGTATGTGGGATCCGAACCCTCGGCGGGAGCGCCACCATGCTCCCAAGCGGCGCACTATAGCAGTGCGCCACCGGGCCGGCCCAAGAACCGTGCATCTTCTGCCTGTCTTCTGTTTTACACTGTGAAGATAAAGCTTCTATCCTAACTACAAATTAATGTTTGTTTGTTTGTTTAAGGGTAGAACAAATGTGTTCACTTAAAATTCATGACCCATTTGGTAATGCATCTTAAAAATTAATAGTATGCACAACGTTGCATTTTTAATGAAAGGATTTGGACATTTCTTATAATGTGCAATGACTAAGTTTATTTTATGTAATGAAAGTAATTCGCCAAGTACAGTATGATTAGCTGTTAGCTGCAAAGGGTACTCACAAATCCCCATGCTGGAGGAATTATGATTTGGGGGTAAGCTATTTCAAACCTCAATAACTCTGTTCCCTTTGGGTGATGGTGGGAATATGGTTTATTGATTTTTCTCAAAACATCCAGTGCTTTTCAATGAGGCAAAAGTTTCAAGTATCTTCATGCAGTAATTTCAAAACTTTCCTCAAACTATAAACAAGGGTTTTTTTCTTGTATAGTCTAGTGAATATGAAGCAATCCATATTATAATGAGGATCAGGCTCTCCATGACAGCAAAAAAGAAATGTAATTATAGATAAAAATCATCATCCAAAGTAATACTTTTCCCTGAGAGTTGAGAACATGCTTCTATAGCACATGATATTTAATGCTTTCTTTTATGGGACTTACACTTTTTGAAAAATATAAATCTACATTAAGGCAGATTGAAACAAACAGGGTAAACTTTAAGTGTGAAGGCTTTACATATGAATAATCGTAAAATGACCTTAGTAATTAAAATAAAAAACAAATCCCAAATAGAAAATGTGTCAAGAATTCATCAAAAAGAATGCAGTACATTATTTTTAAACTGCTGAGAAATGAACTATTACACTATTTTTGAGTATAGATTTTTAAAGCACTTCTTCAATTAGAAGATAATAGCTTATTATTGTTAATAACTCATCACATGTAAATATTTCTAGGAGATTCTGAAACATATTACCCTATAAACAGGGGCTTACTAAAGAGTGAGATTATAGATGACTTTATTTTATACCTTTTGGTATAGTGTATTAAAGTTATTTTTCTAAAAAGCATAATCCTTTAAGATATTAACATTATGTCAACATTATTTACATTATTTCTTTGCTCTTCAAATTTTTTCCTTATAGATGACAAAAATATACTCTCACTTCCAGCCAAATTAGCATAAATTTTAAATTATTGGTGTCTATTTAAATTTAATTGTATGGTTTTCTTCCTTTTTACAGATGTTCCTTGACTTACGATGGGACTATGTCCCAATAAACCTTTCATAAGCATAAAATATCACATAAGTCAAAAATGCATTTAATACACTTAATCTACAGAATTTGGCCTAGTCTACCTTAAACATGCTTAGAACACTTACATTAGCCTATAGTTGGGTGAAATCTTCTAACATAGAGCATATTTTATAATAAAGTGTTGAATACCTCATGTAATTTGTTGAATACCAAACTGAAAGTGAAAAACAGAGTCATAGCATGAGTGCTCAAAGTATTTTCTACTGAACATGTGCTACTTTCATACCATTGCAAAGTCAAGAAATTGTAAGTAGAACCACTGTGAACTGCTGTATGAACAAATGTTTGTTTCTTATAAATATAAAAATAATACTTTTAATAAACTACTGTATTCATTCATTTCTATTGCTTATAACAAAATACCTGGAACCGGGTGATTTATTAAGAAAACAAAATTTATTGCTTACAGTTTCAGAGGTTGGGAAATCCAAAGTCCAGGGAACATATTTGTTGAAGGCATTGGTGGTCGCAACAGTGACTCAGGGGTCTCACATTGCAGAAAATGGCAGAGCAGAGAGAGACTCTCATATGCTCTCCTTTTAAAGCCTTCAGAACCACACCCCTGACCACCATTACTAATTCATTCATTGTGGCATGGTCCTAAAATCTAATCACCTCTTCAATTACCATAATGGGATTTCCCACCCTCAACACTTACCATGGGAATTAAGCTTCTAATATATGAACTTTGGGGGACACAATTCAATAAATCTGCAGCAACCACTTTTTACCATGTATCTATTTTGTGCCAGACAACATGCTATTTTTAATCATTTTAGAAATCCTATGATTCTTATTTTACAAAGAAGGAAAATTAGAATCCAGTGAAATATTTTCCCTGCAGTCGTACAGGTCGGAAGTCATGATTCTAGTCCTTGTCTAGAGAACTCTAATCCTGTGCTCTTGTAACTACACCTCACAGCAAGGTAGGGAGCTAAGCGTTACAGAGGTTTAAAATAAGTAGAAAATATTTCCTCTACCCTGAACAATTTTACAATCTAGTTTTAGAGAAAATACAAGATTCAAGAACTCTAAATGATTGTTAAATATAATTGATAATTATAAAATTGCTAATATCCATTTGTCATGCACTGTACTAAACACTTCACATAGATTATTAAAGATTCCCACAACTGACATCTGACACATTTCTGCGTACATCTCCCTTTTGCAGAGAGGCGTTCTTTAGCCCCCTCCTCTGCACCGTTCCCCTGTGAGGTATGCTCATCATCACTGACCCTCTTCCCTCATGGTGCTCCTTCCAGTTTTAGATTTTGTATTTACTGGGGAGAGGCTCCATGAAGGCAACAAAATGGGCTCTCGTTACTCATCCCCACAAGGTGTTGGACACATTTAAAAAATCATTGGGTAGAGAAAATATTTAAAATAAATTTTAGTATTTATTTCTCCTGAATCACTCAAAATAACAGAGGGAAGTTTCTATTCATAACCTACAGGAAAGCATGTATAAATCCCTTTATCTCATTTCTTTCTTTCTCTCTCAATATCTCACTGGCTGTATAGCTGCCCCCCAAATCTCTCCTCTTTTCCTCTTAACTTTATACAGCTCTCTCTCAAACCACCTGGTGCTGCATCTTTCTTCATTCTCCACCCTCTGTCACTGTCCAGATGTCTCAAGCTCCAAATCTGGGCTCCTTTCAATTCACTGGGTCTATTGATTTCTCTAATTCTTCTCAATAAAGCTTCAGAGGCAGAGGTGAAAAACAGAATGAACAGAGGTGATAGGTATATCTTGCATGTCAGTGTAAAGAGTGTTAGTTCATCCTTTGGACAGTGGTAGGACATTAAAGGTTTATGAGCATCATGATGAAAGCAGTATTGTATGAAGGGCTAAGTGGATGATATTTTGCATAATGAATTGGAAGAAAGGAAAGGAATTTGGGGCTGGGGATCTGTTAGGAGGAAGTAAAAGTGAGGGAATGGATACTTATTTGAGGTAGAGGTAGTAAGAATGGAAAGAAATTCATGGATAAAAATAATTATAAAGGAAAGAAATTGAAAAGAATTGCTGGCTGATTATAAGCAGTGAGAGGAAGGAAAGAATCAAGGATAATTCCAGTCAAGCCTGGCTGAGTGTAAGAACATTACAAATATACAGGGAATCTAATATTATGATCTCCGTCTTGCTCTGACTTTAGAAAATTATTATTATGCTTACCAAAAATTCTTACATACAATTCAACATACTTATAATGCCTTGTTATAAATATACTGCTATAATAATGCATTTTCATCAGTGCTAGATTACTCACTAGCAAAGTACAAAGTAACAAAGCAGTAGGAAAAAAGTGTAGATTTATCCCAAGTAAATGAATAAAGTAAGTTAGAAAAAAAATCTAATAAAGAGGTTGGTGTTTCACTTGCAACTCTTTTAGTGAGAAAAGAAGAAACAGCATCACACTGTTATTTACTAATCTTGCTAGAGGTTCCAATCCAGTTACTGTCCCAGGCACAATAAAATGGCATTACTGGGTACAGTGTAATCACTACCTTTAATCCAAAGAGGAAATCTTATGTGCCCCAAGGAAGTGTTGTATTTTGAAAGAATCTTAAAATGCCAACTAACCTATGCTTATAAGCAGGACAAGCTCCAGAGGGATCTGCCTTCTTACAGCCCAATCATAACTTATATGGTAGTATTTGTAAATAAAGAAATATGTGCAGGTTTTGATACACACCACTAAATGCTAATGAAAAGACCTAGGAAAACAAGGGGGAGAGGGGAAAAAAGTGTTGTTCTAAGACCTCCCTGGCATGGCTGACAGAGATGCATGTCAATCTCTGGGTGGGGACATGTGTGTCCTTATGAAAGTGTATCAATAATAAATCAATCAAAATCTGATGCCATTAAACATCCCAATTATATATTAATTTTAGTCATAAATCTATGGTCACTGAATACATTTTTAAAAATCTGACATCTTAAGGGATAGAATATCCTGTAGTGATTTTATAATGTGCCCACTTGGTTAGTCTGAACTGCGTTTCTCAGAACGCCATTCCCAGCATGTTTCCTGTTAGAGTGGACCAACCACAGAGAGGTTCTCACGGGGGACTGAGGGCCGAACTGAAGCAGCAGTCATGTTGTGCACGTCTGTGTTACTTATCCTCTGCCTCACGTTGTTGCTGTGAGATAGCAACCTGTCCTACAGCTGCTCCACTTTTCCCCATGTCTCCTTCAGCATCACCAACCTGGGCCAGGTCTGTGTGTTTCACTCTCTGACAAAGGGCCCCTTGACTCCTGCAGGACACCTATGCCATCAAAGTGAGAAGCAATGAGAACGGACACTTCAGTCAGTCCTCATGAACTCCAGTCTGTGTGCTCCAGTTTGTTCTCACTCTCTCCCAATTTATATCCATCTTCCCTTCACAACTGCTTGTCCTGTGGACTTTGAGTGCCAGCATCAGATCCCATGTGAAGACAATGAGCAGTACAGAGACTGCCTGACCAGGTGCCGCAATTGCCGGAGGTATAATTGTGTGTGTGCTTCCTGGTGGTCTTCTCTGATTAAACCTTCACTAGTACATATACTGTCCAAGTCTACTGACATGAGTATCCAATCTGATAGTTCATTCACTCAACAGAGAGTTTTTTAGCTATGCATTATATACTATTCTAAGTACTGGACACATGGGGGATACAGATAGTAATAAAGCAGATATCTCTTTCTTCATGGAGTTGACATACTAATGGAAAAAATGAGAATAAATTAACATATGAATAAGCAAACGTAAAACTTAGTGTATGTTTCCTATTGCTGCTGAAACAAACTTAATGGCTAAAAATAATACAAATTTATTATCCTACATTTCCAGAAGTCAGAAATCTGAAATGAGTCCAGGCTAAAGTGAAGGTGTTGACAGGACTGTATTCCTTCTGGAGTGTCTAGGAGAAAATCAGTTTCCTTGCCTTTTCCGGCTTCTAGAGGCCACCGGCATTCCTTGACTCACACCACGTCATTCATCGTCAAAGTGAATCTTTCCAGTCTCTGCTTCCATCATTACATCTCCTGACTCTGATCATCTTGCTTGCCTCTTATAAGGACGCTTGTGATGACATTGGACCCACTGTGATAATCCAAGATAATCTCCCCGTGTCAAGACCCTTAATTTAGTCACATCGTAAAGTCCCTTTTGCTATGTAAGGTAACAAATTCACAGGCTCCTGGGATTAGGAAGTGGACATCTGGGGGGGGGGGCATCATTAAACCTGTCATAGATAATAAGTTTGCTTTGAAGAAAATAAACAGGATAAAGGGATGTAACTGTTATTTTATATAGCGTGGTCAGAGATACCCTCTCTTCGATAATTTATTTTGAGCAGAAACTTGAATGATTGGCAGAATAGTATTCTAATTTAGACAGAAAGAATAGGAAATATTAAGGCTCTGAGGGGAAAAAAGAGTGATATATTCAAGAAAGAGAAAAGCCACTTTAGATAGATCATACTGAGCAAGATGGATATGCGGTAGAAAAGAGAGATTCTGAGGCCAGATCTTATAAGGCCTTGTGCTAAGCAACTTGGTTTTTATTAAAGAAATAGGGGAAGCCGAGGAGGTGGAGGATTGTAGAGGAGGTCACGCACGGAGATATAAGAGCTGATGCACTTTTTCAAAAGATCACCATGTCTAGAAAAAATAAATAAATACAATAGACTGAAGGAAATCAAATACCAATTATTCTCTGTTTTCTTACCATGTTCTGTGTTCCTCATACTCCAATTATTATCTGACTTTTTAAATACTCGATTATTTATTTTCTAGTGAGGTCTGTGGACCAGCTCCTGGTATCACCTGGGAGCTCGTTAGGTATGCGGAATCTCAGGCTGCATCCAAGACTGACTAAATCAGAATCTGCATTTAATATCACCAGATGATTCATAGACACAAGTTTGTGAAGCACAGTATTAAGAAACAGAGCAGTAGTCCTAGAAAGAAAATACGGTGGCTTGGCTGGGGTAGAAGAAATGGGGATGGTGAAAAGTAATCATATTCAGAATATATTTTGAAAATAGAAGCAGATAAGAATTGCTGCTGGATTAGTTGTAGGTGGGAATAGCAGGAAAAGAAAATCTACAAGGATAACAAATACATTTGTGCCTGAGTAATTATACCGGTGGTGCTATTTACCAAGATGGAGAAGATTGCGAGAAAAGCAGGTCGTTTGTTTTGCTTCAATCTGTTATGTCTGAGGTGCCTATTAGACATCCAAGTGGCAACAAAAGTCATTCAATTAGCTATATTAGTATCATAGCTATCCCTAGGATATGTGGAAACCCAGGAAAATACTTTATTTCAAGTGACTCACGACAGTTAACTATGAGCAATATGTCTATGAGCACCTGACAAGAAAAATGTCAAGCAAGCAGAATATTTCCCAGGACTCTTTCCTTATGAAGAACCACGGTTATCAGAATCTGGAGCTATGCAGTCTAGTCCAGCGCACGTGGCTGGCTTAATTTAGGTGTATTCAGATGTTTCCATATCCCACATAACACCTACCATACAGGAAAGGTAACATTGGCTTGGTTGTTCAGGTCACTCATAATTCCTTTGCTTTCTTCTGCATATTTTGGGTCTAAGGGTGATATTGATTACCATGAAGTTTGAAGGTGAGGTTGGGACCGGGATTATAAATTTGGAAGACATGAGGGTATAGTTAGTATTTAAAGTCATGGGACACTGGAAGTCATCACTTTGTGAGAGAACATAGACAGAGATGAAAAAAGAGCCAAGAAATGATCCTAAGAACACACCACTGTGTAGCCATGGGGAGAGAAAGGAGAGTCATCAAAGGAATCTGAGACAAACTGGCCAATGAAGTCATTTGATGAGGAAGTGGTCAACCATGTCAAAAAGCTTGTTAAGTAAAGTAAGGACAAAGAATTTATCACTGAATTTGGCAAAATGGAGGTTGCTAGTGACCTTCACTAGAGTGATTTTCAGAGGAGGCAATGACTGACCTGTACTCACTGCTAATTAGTTGCTCAGCAAAGGTTTTATTACTGCCATACTCTGTAGGAGAAACCGTGTCCAATGCAATGCTGGAGCTGGCTCTGAAGTGAGCCAGTGAGACCAACGTTACACAAACACCTGTGGGTGTTTTGTATCTTGGAGAACATCTGTGTGCATCATGAATGAGTTATAAGAATAGTACAAATATCTACACACCGTTTTCCTGACTGACTAGCTAGCAAACAGAAGCAACTTAGGAAAGGAATCTTGTCTGAATTTCCATATAGTTCAGCCAAGCTATTAACTAAAAATGTGAAGACCTTTGTTTCTTCAAATTCAATTTGAAAATAATAATTTTTTATAAATATATGTTCTTCTTTTGGGGAAAAGACATACCATTCCCAATGCTAAATCTTTGTATTTCTCAGACTTTTCCATATGATGTTAGTGGGTGGTAAAGAGGAGACTCTACTCAGAGTGCATTGAAGAGACAATGGGAAATGTAGAAGTGGATACAACAAATATGAATATCACTTTTTTTTGAGGAGTTTTTCTAGGAAAGGAAGTAGAGAAATGGGGTGGTAGCTGGAGGGGAACATAAGATCAAAAGAGGGTTTTTGTAAAGATGGGAGATATTACAGTATGCTTATTGATGATGAGAATGACTCAATAATGAAAGAAAACTTGATAGAGGCGAAAGCAAAACAATGCAGGAGCCAAGTACTTAAATCTGTGAGAAGGAACAGGACATGGTGTACAAGTGGAGATTTTGGCCTTGGAAAGGAGCAAGGACAGTTTGAATTGAAAGTCATATTTCTCATTAACTAAAGAACTGACACTCTGTTTTCGTACCTAGGTCTCCTGCGATGCTTTTTTTTTTTAGCAGAAAAAAGCATCCTGGGTTTGAGCACTTCAAGACACTGACAAGACTTAGTCTCTAAAGCTGACAGCATAATACTGAACTGTGGAAAATCCACTGAGGAAAAGCCATCTCATAGGGGACCTGCCAGGGAGGCCAGCAACTTTCCCCTGATGATCTGCCTTCTTCTATCTCTGTGAGTTTTCTTTCAAAGCTTTTTAAAGAATGGTTTATAAGTTCATTATCCTGTAGATATCAACTCAAACATGTATATTTTTAAAATAAACATACCTTTAGAAAGCAATAATTACACTAGTATACAATGTTTAATTGGTATACTGAATAAACTAGCATGAAAGCAGCTGTTTCCCTTCACTCACTGATGGATGGGAATTCTGTAAGTAGAAGGACTAGCTAACCAAAGCCAAATGATAGAGAATATAACAAGATGGCTTCTGTGTTTCCATAAAACTGCACAAAAATATATTTTGCTATGATGAGTATTGTTGGAGTTGATATACAAATCTTTTGTTTGATATACTATTTTATTACTGATTTCTGCACTTAATTGGTATTTGAGTTATACATTTTTCGAGAAGGAGTGAACAGATCTAGGCCAGAATGTGTCACGGCATTGCAAATCAAGGTTCTGTTTTAGTGTGAAGCTGGAAAAAAATGTGGGTGGTATTGGTGCTGTTGGTTATGCAAATCAAAAAAACAGGAGAAGTGAAAGTTATAACATTTCCGTGATGGATAGAAATGGGCTTAGGGTTGACAGGCAATCTAAAAATTACTATTACCTCTCATTATATCCTTCAGAGCATTTCCATTTGTGCAGAATGGGATTTTAAACATCTTGATCAAGCAACGGGAGTCGGCCTCATCTCCTGACACTGATGATCATCTGCCGGGGCAATATTGTTGCTCTAACTGGCATCCTGATGCTGTTATGAAGCTGCATGAGGCATTACTGAAGAACTGGGTTGTGATTGGAAATAGCTAGCAGAAATTTAAAGGTAAGTATCATTTTGCCACTCATAAAATGATCAAAGGTTTCACATAGAGATGTGCCTATGAGGGCTGGTATACATTATAAGATTCACTCTGCTATTCCAATCTCAAGATGGAAATTTAAGTATCTTCAGCCATCCTAGATTCATAGAGTTGCAGTACCTTAGAAACTGTCCAGATTCAAAGTGCTCAGGTAAGAAAATGGAAGCTTGCGTTGTGATGCGACACTCCCACTCTCATGAGCCCAGTGCTGGCTATGGAGATCAGCTGTCATGAGTCACAGACCATTGCTCTTTCTATCTCATAATTTTACTGCAAAAATATGAAGGGTGTTTCTTTGACCTGCAGATACAAACTCCTATACTTTAAAAAATAATTTTAGGGTAAGTTACTTAAAACACTTCAGGTATTCTGGCAATACAGTCATACCAATCTCAAAGTTTTGAAGAGAGTGAGATGGCAACTGTTCTTTCGGCCTCTCTAAACTTTAGTTTTCTCACCTGTAAAACATTATTTTCTACGTTAATGTTCACCTTCCAGGATGGTTAAAGGGTTAATCGGATTGTAATTGCAAAATGTTTAATTCAGAGTTTGGCATACGGTGAGCACTCAATAAATGGTGGCGAATGTCATCATCATCATAATCATCATCATCATTGTTCAAAAACCAAAAAGACATGTTTTATCATACACTCAAAAGCCTTGTTTTAGTCGTTTTGTGTTGCTATAACAGAGTACCTGAGACTGGGTAATTTATAAAGAAAAGAGGTTTATTTGGCTTACAATTCTGGGACAGCTGCACCTGGCACGGGCCTCAGGCTGCTTCTACTCATGGCAGAAAGATGCAGCCAGCCGGCGGGTACAAGCACATCACATGGCAAGAGGAAGCAAGAGAGAGAGAGAGAGAGAGGGAAGGTGCCAGGGTTTTTTTAAGCAACGAGCTCTCACGGGAACTAATAGAGCGAGAACTCACTCATTAATCTCCCCTCCCCCAGGGAGAGCATTAATCCATTCATGAGGGATCCGCCCCCATGGCTCAATCAGTTTCCAACACTGACAAATTGGGGTTCAAATTTCCGAATGAGTTTTGGAGGGGACAACACATCCAAACTCCATCAAGCCTGAAAGGAAATTTTAAAAAACATCTTTTCATCTCTCTTGTTTGATCTACCAGGGTTAAAATTCCACTTATCCGTCCTGAATCTTCTCTCAAATGAGTATAAGACGATAACAACACTTGTCAGTGTATTCTTATGACTATGTAAATAATGTTATTTAATCGTTATAGTTACGTATAGTTGTTTTTCTCATGTGAAATTTCTGTGGTTCTAAACCGCGGCAGCTGACTGCTTCTGGGGATAGTATCTTAATTAAGGATCATTGTGCAGAAATCTTTTCTCTGACTAAGCAGGGCACGAGACACTGATAGGGGGCAGGCAGAAATGTACTAGAGATGTCCAGAGAGCAAAGGGCCTTTGTGAGCTTTCAGGGTCTCCTTTTTGCCTAAGAAAGCTCTCTGATTAGACTGAAAACTGTCACAGGAGCATAAAAGCCATTTTTAGCACTATGTTAAGGCAGTCTCATTTTCTTTTCAGTTAGACCAGTGAAATGAGAATGATATTTCTCCAGTTGCTGCTGCCAATTATTTAAGAAAGTCAAGAATGAGTCTCAAGCATGAAACAATAAAGTTGCACCATAAGTAGGTATGGCTTATGGCCGGCTTTACAGTTCTTCAATAAGACCGGGTTTGGAAATAGCCAGAAGGAAGTAAACTCCAACCTTAGTTAATTGGAAGTACATGTCTCAATATGAGTAAGATAGTTCTATTTGAATTAGCAGTTCCCAGGGACTCAGGAGACAAAAGTCACCATGTCTGATCTATATTGGGTATGGACACCTAATAAATGAAAGGTAGTGCCTTTTAAAGAAATATAAAGAATCCAACTTAGAAGAAGACAAGAGCTCCCAAAAGACCCTAAGCACAGATCAAAAAGAAACATATAAGCAAAAGATAAGATTAAAAAAAAAATCATTTTTCTGGGACTGTCCTCAATCCATCTATAGTAGAGGATTATCTTAGAGTACCAACTGGATTTGGATGATGTTTACACTTTACATCTGATCTAAATAAGTATATAAGATACTTTATTAATGTTGTAAAAGCTTACTAACAAGGATTTTAATCACTGGTGGTATAACAAATAACTATGAAATGCCCAGTGCAGAGCAGGCACTATGACAGGTACCGAGGTTACAGGGTGAAAAACAGAACATAATCCCTAACCTGAGGGAGTTTAAGACCCAGTGAGGGAAATGGACATTAAACAAGGCATACAATTTGTGCCATAAAGTGCATGATGAAAAAATTTAAGAGGGAAATTTCTCCAAATTTTCCACCTAATCTGGTCTGATTTAGACTAGAGAAGTAGAGTTTAAGCTCTAACCTGAAAGACTAGTAAGAATTAGCTAAGGATGAGTAGGATGTAAACATTTTGAGACAGTGAGGTGGAAGACAAATCGAAGTAAGTGAAAAACTGGTAGAAGGTCATCGAGACTAGTGTTGACTGAGACAAAGGATGAGAAGAAAGAGATGTGGCTGGAGAAGGAAGCAGTGACAAGATCATACAAACCATGTAAAGAATTTTTAACTTATTCTAAGTTCAGTGGGAGTATCATTGACTGATTTTAGGCAGAGGAAGTGAAATCATTCAATTTTCATTTCAGAAAGAATAACTTAGGACAGTTCCATGCAAGCATAGAGCATATGTGGAAGTGTACATGTGGACTAGTTAGTAGGAAACTGCCGTGGTCTGGTGAGGTATGGGGTGGCTTAGACAAGAGGTGTGGGAAGAAGTGGATACATTCAAGACCTACTCTGGAAGAAGCACCTGCAGGCCTGGGAGTAGACAAGATGCAGAATGTGTCTGAGGGTAAGGCATCAGAATATCACTGTTTTCTAGTTGGAATTACAAAGCAGAAGATGGTGACATTTACGGAGGTGAAAAACAACAAAGTTGCAGAGTTGGAAAAGAGTAAAAGGGCAGGAGAGTAAAAGTTCAGTTAGAAGCATGCTTCACTGTAGACTAAACAAGGAAAGCAGGAAAGACTGGTGATAGAGTTTGGATGTGTTGTCCCCTCCAAAACTCATGCGGAAATCTATCTCCAATGTGGCAGTGCTGGAAACTGATTGAGTCATGGGGGCGGATCCCTCATGAATGGATTAAGGCTCTCCCTGGGCGGGGGGGGGGATTAATGAGTGAGTTCTCACTCTATTAATTCCCATGAGAACTGGTTGTTTTAAAGACCCTGGCACCTTCCCTCTCTCTCTTTCTCTCTTGCTTCCTCTTGCCATGTGATGTGCTTGTACCCCACGGCTGGCTGCATCTTTCTGCCATGATTAGAAGCAGCCTGAGGCCGGTGCCAGATGCAGCTGTCCCAGAGTTGTAAGCCAAATAAACCTCTGTTCTTTATTTTTATTTTTATTTTTTTTTTGTCTTTTTCCATGTCCGGCAACGGATTGCAACCCTCAGTGTTGCCCCCGTACCGGACCGGGGACCGGCAACAGAATTGCAACCCTCGGTGCTGCTCCCGCGCCTCGCTCAGCCAGTGAGCGGGAACCGGTCTGTATGTGGGATCCGAACCCTCGGGCGGGAGCGCCGCCGCGCTTCCCAAGCGGTGCACTATCCAGTGCACCACCGGGCCGGCCCAACCTCTGTTCTTTATAAATTACCCAGTCTCAGGTATTTCTGTCATAGCAACACAAAACAGGCTAATACAACTGGGACCAGGGAAACAGCAGAATCTTGGGGGAGGAGAATAATTTTTAAAAGTATATTTTATGATATATATGCACACACACATATATATATGTCTCATATATATCAATGCACATACCTTTATATATATATATACACCTTTATTTTTATCTATTTATATATATAATATAGTATATATATTATATATAAATATATATACTTATATATACCATTTATATATTTATAATACCATCATGTATTTTTTTTGGTTTTATAACACAAGCCACAAATCTCAGGAAAGTCTTTTTTGGCTAAAGAGAGTAGCATGTCCCTGTAGGAGAATGAATCAGAACCCCCCAGTGACTGATGTTTATCAAAAGGGGCATCGAATGAAAAAGATTAAGAAATTCTGTATAAGAAAAAGCCTCAGGAGCAAGCAAATAGTTGAAAACAATTTTGAGATTTAACAAGAAACAGAGGCAGCTAAAATTTTGTAGAGTATATTAAAGAAAAGCAGAGGGACCCAAAGAAATAAATTAACAAAGACTCAATTGCCAAAGACAGTACCTTGATCAGGTATATATATAAACAAAGACTGAGAACTTTTTTGTGATTATTATAAAGTCTCCGAAACAAGAATGTGGCAATTATTCACAGATTAGTATTTTTTAAAGGTGATATGGGACTCACTGAAGAGATACTCATTAGGTCTCCAGAGCCAAGGCAGGACAACAACTGAGATCTCCCCTGGGGACCCTGCAGGTAAAGTCTATCACCAGTTCTGGAGTGAGAAAGCTCTGGAAATTGGTTTCAGAAACTAGTGTTTGTCTTTCAAGTGCTGTATAAAAGTATGCCTAGTGAAGTGTGTATATTTCTCATTACCGAGTGTGGATTCAATCAATCTCAACAAAACCTTTATTTGTCTGCATAAAGTTAAGTAATTCCTTCGAGTGTTGTTTTTAAAGATATGTGGACTGTTGTGGTTCTTATCTGATTCTCTCAATCAAAATCTGAGTGCCAGAGGTGGAAAATCCATATAAACAGCAGCATTTACAGAATGCTGCCTTAACAGGGTTTAACAGATAGTCCTGGGATACTACCCATCACAGTGGCACAGCAAGAAGCCAATGTGTCGCAAACTATTTTAGACCCTTACAATCCCTACATTTCCTAACTTTTCATCTAAATGCCTCTGCTATGAAATCCCTTGTATTGACCTCAGTGGAAATGTATGTTCTTCTCTGTGAAATACCCAAAAGCCTTTTGTGTGTAGTCTGTATGTATAAATTTATTAATTTCCTGCACTTTTTCTTCTTGGGTTCCCAGCTTCCAACTCATTAATCATTTTCATTATTCTTCCATAGATTCTCTCCATGCGCAGTTGTGGAACCCAAAATTTGACTCATCAGTAAGTGCTTGACCAACACCAAGTCTAGTGAGATGACATTCTCATGAAACCTGCACGTGTGAAACTGACGAATAAAAAACTTACATGGTGCCAGGATCTCAAGGAAGGTCTAATGTGCTATTTGACTCCTCACTGATAATGAGTATGTAAGCTGAAACTGTGTAGTAACTATTTGCAAACACCCAAACTGCAAATCGCATGATGCCTGAGGTTCCAAACGACGCTGATCACCTCACTCTTGCCAACACACACACCACCACCACCATCACCATCTCTTTATCCTTGTCTAATTTCTGTAAATATAAGAATATGTGTTGGATGAGAGAGCACAGAGATAACACCAGAAATGACTGGGAACTGGAATGTGACATGCAGAGGCTAACACAGAGCATTTGCAGTGTAACCAGAGAGGACTTGCCAACGAAGATAGGAGCACCTAGGCTGCTGAAGGGCACAACCCTGGAGCCAGGCTTCTGGATCTGAATTGTGACTCCACCACTTAGCAGTTGTTTGACATTTGGCAAGTTACTCAGCCTCTTAGCCTCAGATTTCTCATTTGTAAAGTGAAGCTAATGATGGTACCTACGTTACAGAGTTTTACAACAATTAAATGAATTAAACATTTATAAATGTTTACCAAATCTGAAACACAGTCATGTTATATAATTATTTATGTATTTATATTTTTAAAATAATTTTAAGAAGTATTTGTTACCTCGATTAAAATAAGCATGTAAAAAGGATAATTACAACCATCCTTGTTGAATCATTGGGAGAAATCCCAAGTGATTGTCAGTTTTCCAATAAGGGTATAAATTTTTGACCAACATCATAGAAATGCCATTGACACCAGGTTTGCTGTTAATGACCAAGTTGGGGAAAATAACAAACGTGTATGTCAGAGAACAAATGGCAAACTCACTGGCCCAGTTCCTGTGAGCTGGCATTTCTCCCAGCAAGAAATAATGTTAATTTAACCATTTCTTCATTGAAGTCATTTGATTTCTACCAAACACTAACAGCAAAATTAAGTATCCATAAGTATTCGAAATATCAAACTTTACACAGAATGTTATACTTTATGGAGAGAATACAGACTCATTCACTATTTTTACATATGAATATTCATACACAGGATACCTCTCAATCTCATAAACGATTATACTTCAAATTAGTAGTGTACACTAGAGTAGATGTTCATGAATTTGCTATCAGTGATTTGAGCTGAAGTTGTCAATGATTATTTACAGACCTTAATATTTAAAATTGAGAGAAAATTATATTAAGTAAAATAAGCCAGGCACAGAAAGAGAAATACAACATCTTCTCACTTATTTGTGGGAGCTAATAAAAATAAATAAGTAAAAAAAAATTACTTTCTATTTCATTTAAAGGTCATAGGAAGAGTGAAAGAGGCCAGGCTCATATGAGTGTATAATGTATGATTTCATTTATATAAATTGTAGAAAATGCAAACGAACCTGTAATAATGAAAAGCTAGTCAGTGGTTGCCTGAAGCTAGGGATGGAGAGAAAGATGACAGCAAAGGGTTACAAGGAATCTTTTGGAGGTGATGGAAATGATCTGTATCTTTTCTGAGGTAATAGTTTCCCACTATACAACAGTCAACACTTACCAAATTGTACAATTTAGGTGGATATAATTTATTATACATAAATTACACCTTAATAAAGTTGACTTGAATAATATATAAAAGTCACAGGCAAATGTTTAGAATCACACACAAAATATAAATGAAACCAATATAGAGCTAGAAGAAAGGTTTCTAGCTAAAAATCAACTTCAGTTCCATTCCACTATCTAAAATACAGAAATGCAATTTCTACCAGCACAAATTAAAATAAAACTAGCATCTTAAAAAGGGTAGTAGAACCAGGCCGTCATCTAAGACAAAATGAAAATCTGTGTTGTGATAAACCTGACACTAAGGAGCATAAAATAAGGAGATGCAGAAAAGTTAGACGTGCCTGCCTCTTTCCAGAAAATGAAATGGGCTGTTGCATGCAGAATTGTCAGGAATATTATAGTTACTGATGGTTCAACCTCAAAATTTTATGGAATCAGATGTTAAAACTCTTCTCAAAACTCTTAATGGAACCAACGTAAAGGGTACTTGCTGAGCATTTTCCTTGTACTTCATAAAATCCTCCATCCCACATCAGAATTTTAGAGTCCACATTATAATTAATTATGCCTGTAGAACGTTGGCTCATGCGAGAAGGCCATAGAGAAACCTTTATGTCGCATATAAAACACCATCACAGGATTACAACATACTATCACACTCATTGCAATTTACTACAAGCCTGACAAAACAATCAAATTCACTGGATTAAAACTAAATTATTTTCCTCTTTTAACTAGTACAGCCTGCTTCACAAACTCAAAGTTCAATTATGGCTATATTTCTTCACCTTCTTCCAGTCCATTCCTAAATCCCTTATATACCAAATAGTTGTAAGCCTAGTATCATTCACTTAAAGTTTCCCCCTCTCTCTAAATTACTTAATAGATTTTAAAAAAGAAAAGTTAGAGTAATCTAGGAGTAGGGTGGGGTCCCCTGCACAGAGTCCCCACAAGTCTACCATTGCCATTGTTTCTTGCTGCCACTTGGTGCCACACTACACTGCAAATGGCAACTGTGTTTGCTAGTCCAGCTCACTGAATAAACACATGGCTTTAAGAGATGGTCAACCCTACAGGCTTGGGGTCTTTGGAATTGACACCTTTATGCTTGGGCATTGCTCCCCAAAGCTCAAGCCTATGCCACAGTGACAAAGTCTGAGAAGGGCTCTCAACATTAGCCATGTTTACTGCCATAAGCTGTCACTTTCATTCACTGTAAAACTTTTTTGGAGCCTAGAGGCATCAACCTAGAATCTGTCTCAAGCTAATTTTACTAAGACAATTTCATTTCAGAAGGCTCACTGCCCTTCTTTGCATCTGAGCTTTGTATAGGGCAACTCTAGTTCAGGCTTAACAGGTCTTCCTAGCTTCATATCTTGGGAAATGGAAGTTCAGGTACTGATTCTTCTTTCCAAGAAGACAAAGTGATTCAGAAGACTGACTCCCAAAGGCTATTTGGAGATCATCAGTGCTGCCATAACAAAATACCATAGACTGGTAACTTAAAAAACAGAAATTTATTTCTCACAGCTGTGGAGACTGGGAAGCCTGAGCTCAAGGTGCCAGCAGATTTGGTTCCTGGTGAGGGCTCTCTTCCTGGCTCACAGAAGGCTGCCTTCCTGCTATGTCCTCAGATGGTAGAGAGAAAGCTCTGGTGTCTCTTCCTCTTCTGATAAGGACACGAGTCCCATCATGAGAGCCCCACCCTCATGACCTCATCTAAATCTAAAGTACTTCCAAAGGCCCCATCTCCAAATAGTATCACATGGGAAGTTACAGCTTCAACATATGAATTTGGGGGGAGTGGGAAGTGATGGGGGGATAGATACTATTCAGTCCATAGCACCATCTGCTCTCCAAAATCTTTGCTTACTAGAAATCTCAGGGCAATAATAGCCTTGACAAGAGAGAAAAATATATTTCATCTCAGAGGGGGCACAAAAAATAGAAATAAAATAATCTTTTTAATTAAAAAAACAGAAACAAGACAAAAAGAGAAAAAAAAAACATATTTTACTAAACTCTAATCACAAGAAAATGGTTATCCACCATAACACGTGCTGTTGGCATCCCACTCATATTCTCTTGGCAGTTATCATTTCTGGGTACACCTGCCATCCTCCCAACTGTAAGCACTTGCCTGAAGGATTTCTCTGGGCCCTCTGCCCATACATTAGAAAGCCAGAGGTGCTGGGGAGTTACCATGTCTTAAGAACAGCCTTCTACAAATGCCAGATAGGGGCTGTTGGATACATAAAACAGCTCCCTTGCACTGCAAGTGGGGTACTGTGAGAAATGTTCTGCACTGTTTTCCAGGTTTTCTCCAAAGGATTGGGCTCCATTTGCCCAGAGTGATAATTTATTTGATAACTCGCTTTTATTAGCATCCTTCTCTTACTCCCTTCATATTCCCTACTAATGTTTCCTGAGATCATCTCCCAATAAATTACTTGCACTCAAATCCTTCTCTAAGGGTCTACTTCTGGAAGAATGAAAACTAAGACACCCACTTACTAGTCCAGCCTAACCAAGAGGGCCAAGGCTGGAGAGCAATCAGGAAAGATGTCAGAGACACAATCTCAGAATATGTAGGTCAGAAACCAAAGCATGGAAATTTTAGAGAAGGAAAGCATATCGATGGTCACTAAGCTCTGGCCTTAACTGGAGGAGTTGAGACAATGGCAGAACACAGAGGAGGCATTGGGGGAAAGAATTCATATATAAATGATATGGGCTGTTAGCACTATCCCCAGCTACCAGGCAAAAGGAAGCTTTGGGGAAGAGTGCACAGGTTCCTTAATCCTGAATTTGCTCTTTTCAGAGCATGAATAATGAGACACCTTCCTAGCAGGAGGAACTGCTGCCTCCATGTATATCTGAATCTCTTCTATATATTACCAAAGTTTATTCTTTCATATTATTCCCAGAGACCTTTGAAAGTAAATCTTGTCTCTCCAGTAAGATTATATACTTAAATACATTCTTTCTACTAAGCATAGCCTGGGGTATTCAATAAAATTAAATCAGACATATATATGGCATGCATGTTTATGTGAATACCTGTGTATATAAGTAAATAAACCTCAAATAAGAATTGTTCTGCTTTATCATTTACATATATAGGTCATTTAATCCTCATGGCCATCTTATAGGGTAGATGAGAAAAAGCATCTTTTCCATTTTTGGTATTGTATACTGTGCCTGTAGGTTTGTGGAGGGGTGTTGAATTACTATGCATAAATTATGTCACAGAATCACTAGAATCACAGCAGAATACTAGCAGTAAATTCCAGCCTAAATTATAAATGTTAATATGCCTTCATTTGACACTGACTTTCAGCAATCCCAAATTTTGGACTCTAAAATATACCTCCAGCTCAGAATAAAAGTAGCATAAAGGTAACCATATACGTTTTTTTTTTTTTTTTTTTTTTTTTTAGCTGGCCAGTATGCAGATCCGAAACCCTTGACCTTGGTGCTCTAAAACCGTGCTCTAACCAGCTGAGCTACCCGTCCAGCCTAATACTTTTGGAACTTGAAAACAGAACAAGTGCTTCCCTCTTTTATTCCCTCTGCTTTCTCCTGGAAACAGAACTTATTTTTTAAAATGTCAGGAAAATGAACACAAATTATTCTTTTAAAAATATTTTTCTGTGGAGTTTATTTTTCTGTTCTGGGATATTTCAAACACTAAATATGTTTGATATGAATTTGTTGCCAGTTAGGGATATTGCATTGTTGAGTATAAAAATCTGGGTGTGAAGATTTTATGGGTGCAAAAAATCTAAGATAACTGGCAATTGAGAAAAAGCCTGGATCAGCTACTGAAATGATATTTGAACAATTGATTTATCACCTACTAAGTAATTTATCTCCTAATAGGCAATAGGTAGCAGCAACTATTATCACAAAACCAACAATTTTTCATCACTGCCTTCAACTTCTAAGCCTGATTCTATTCCATCACACTTCAGTATTTGTGATTACTCACTACAAGGAAAGCACTGAGCTATTTTCCTTACTTTTGGGGAAGAAAGTATGAAAAATGAATACACATAGTATCTGGCCTAGGCAAAAAATTTTGATCCAGGCAGAATTTGAGTAATTTGGTCAAGTTATTTAATCTTTCTGTGATGCAGTTATGCTAATACCTACTAATACCTGCAGATTTTTCATGAGAATTAAAGATGATGATACTTAAATGTTGAGCATTGGGCCTGACACAGATGTGTTTCTTAGTAAGTATTCAGCAAAGAGTAGTTTTTAATATAAAAGAGTTAATAGATGCAAAAATATTATAAAGTTTAAAAAGTAGAATTCCATAAGATTCAACAAAACAATATTACAATTTCGCCTCACTTTACCTTTAAATTCAATATTTGGGCTCATATTTCATTGTGCTTTTTGATAAGAACTTGGCCATACCCCGAGATTATCCAGTCAATCTTAGATAATTTTTAAATTCTCTGGTCACATTTAGTCACAAAATACTCTAAGTAACAAAAAATGTATGAAATCCTGTGTAATACTCAAAATTTTAATATTCATTTACAGTTAAATTCTTTCCCGCGTGGATTTGAGTCAGCTCCAGCAGGCAGTCTGCAGCGGCAAACTTCTCTACCTTGTGATTTGTCTCCTCCCCTCCTCAAAGATCTCCAGCCATGGTTTCTGTGCCTGTCTCTTTTACAGATTACAGAGGAAACCAGGTTAAAACGAAGTCATTAGGATGGGCCCAATCCAACATGACTGGTGTCCTTACAAAAAGGGGAAATTTGGACCTAGAGACAGACATGCACGTAGGCAGAGTGCATGTGAAGATAAAAGCAGAGATGGAGAGAGGCTTTTACTGGCCCAGGAACACCGAGGATTGCATCCAACCACCAGAGGCCAGGGCAGAGGCGCACAACAGATTCTTCCTCACAGTCTCCGAAGAAACCAACCTTGCCGACCTTTTGATCTTGGACATTTTGGACATTTAGGCTGCAGAACTGTGGGGCAATAAATTTCTGTTGTTGAACTCATTCAATTGGTGGTGTTTTGCTACAGCAGCCCTAGAAACTATATCTATACATATAAAATTTATAAGTATATAATTGCTTGCTATATATATTAGTTTGCATTTATATGTATATATGTACTTTATATATATGTATACATTCTGTATATAAAATAAAACAGAAACTATTTTCAGCCCTTTTTGAATATTTCTTTTTAAAAATTGCCCAGGAATGTTGCTTTCTTTTTACCATAATTTTCACTCATTCAAAGTATTGTTTCCTTCAATATTTTTAAATAGTTGTAAAAGGAAAGTATTTAAAATTCTGGAGGAAATTTGTCATTTCTTATATTACTTAGTTTTTTGTGTCAATTAAAGTTGTTAACTGACTTTTAAGATAAATGTCATCATTTAAAATGGGCATGTCAGATATTAAAGTTTGATAAATAGAAGGTTCTTTTCCATCTTAACAATTCAGTAACACCATTCTTAAAATTCATGACCTAGAAAGTAATTTAAATTTACTCTGGGAAGCCAGTTACCTTATCTAAATTAAATGAATAGAATTGGTATTTTTAAAAATAAAATAAAGGAATTACTCATTTCAAAAAGCAACTCAGTTAAAATAATTTCTTTCACTTTTATTTAAGTATTCCCTGCCAATGCAGAAACATCTTCTAAATATAAGTGTGGAAAAGAGCCAAATGAGGTATGATTAGGTTCTGGATAGTCCAGACGTATCTCTCTTCTTACCAAATCCTAATTTCAGATTAGGGGTTCTGGAATACTTTTTACTGAGTGGCGGTTGTACTTACATTCCCTGAAATAACAACAGCCATTTATTTCTCCTAACTCTGTACTTTATTTTCCCGAGAAAAACAAAAGAAATTAACTTCTTAACTCATTTAGACATCCACTCTAATTGTTTTGAACTTTCTTGGCCAAATGGAGGGATCATTTTTCTAGTCTTAAAATAAAACAGTAGCAGGGGTTTTTTTTCCCCCAAGAGCAAATTAATTCAGACCACAAAAGAGTTGCACTCCAGTTCAAGGTACTATGTGAACTAATTAGCATTAGAAGAAAAATCCTTTTTCTTATTCAAATACCATTTGTCTTGGTTCTTCCAAATAATGACTGCTTTTGTTCAATTCTCAAATGGAATGGGGTACACTTTCAGGTATGCTTGGCACAGAGAAGGGTTGCATTACATCTTAGAGGCATTTCTATATGTTGACTTAATAACTTTCTCAAGACATCAATTGTAATTTGAATTCTCATTCAATCAAAACTTTAATTACAATTAAAAACCTCTTCCAATAGTGAAATCAACAGTGGAACTTAACAGAAGTCCTTCATGCTCTCCTGACAAGTCTAGCCCAGCTTCATTAAAGCAATCATGGTCCTAGAAGTTTTTTCGTTTAGTTTAGTTTAGTTTTAATATTTATAGCCCCAAGAAACAAAGAAATTAGGATTGGAAAAAAGACATAAATAAGGTAACAAACTCAAGCAAGAAAATTCTAATGACTATTATCTGAAAGGCTTCAGTACATTCTCAATACAGCACTTAATTTCCAAACAATGTCTCAAATACACAGGGCTTCCAAAAGCCTTACTCTTCTGGAAGCTTCTGGCAATGTTCAAATATTGTAAACCTAAGTTATTTCTATCCTAGAAGAGTACCTGAAAACTCATTTATTTGATTCTGGTGTATGAAGGAATATTAGTCTTATTTCAAAAACCTCAAGGATACTCTTGTAAAGCTACATGACCACACCAATTGTCTGGTTAGGGCTATTGTCAGACTCCTGCCTTTACAGCCGATTATATTGTTAAAGCAATTCACAACTAAAGCCAAAACGTTTCATTATTTTAGTTATACTAAGTTTCCATTTGTATTTGACTAGGGCTCAGACCCTTCAAACCCATCGTACAGACTGGGTCACCAGACCCCTCACATGCCAGGCTGGGTCACCAGACCCCTCACACGCAGGTCCACATTAAGTAATTGGGAAAGATCCCAGAAGCCATTGGCAGATGACACGAGCTCAGTCCTCAGCAGTAGCAGCAGTAACAGCAGCAGCAGTAACAGCAGCAGCAGCAGTAGCCTCCCCATGACCCCACTCCCCTGGCGGCATCCCGGGGGCATGGGGGAGAGGGGTCCAGCAGCCATGGATCAGAGCAGAGCCACTCTCCTTTATACTTAAGTCATAACCCAGGACACCTGGGTGCACACGCACAATTACATTAGACAATAACCAAGGAACACCTGGGTGCATGTGCATATTTACATCAAATGCTGGGCAAGATTCTGAACATCTGAGGGCCCTGACCATTTTCCTTTACTTTCCCTACACTTTAAGCCAGGGAGAGTCTAGTTCCTTCTTTATGGAGAACTGTACCCTTGGAGAGCACTTTGTTTCTGTGGAGCTACCCATACTATTTACAATGCTCAACCCAGGATTATACACATGCCAATTCCACGTGAGTTTATGAATAAAACAATTATTCTTGGATCAGTCACCACCCAGATTTTAGATGCTCCTTCATGGAGCCAGTCTAATTCTATAGAAAATAATACTTCCCTAATTAGGGTTAAGAAACACCTGGCTTTTTATATCCAGTTACTCATAACTGGCCCCACATTAGGCAACATTGTAGAATGGTGGTTTCTAGTATTTGCTGCATATTAGAATCACCTGGGAAGGTTTTTAAATTCCCAGTGCTCAGCTCTCACCCCATACCAATCAAATCAGAATATCTGGGAGTGGGAACCCCACACCAAAAATTTTGAAAGATCTTCAGGTGATTCTAATATGCAGCAATTTGGGGAACCAATGAAGTAGAATTTTAAAGAAAATTAACGGCAAATACAGTCAAGGGCTGAGGAAGAACAGGTTACCCTAGCTAGAACCCGTTGGCCCAAGTATTTGGATCTATTTTCTTTTGAAAAGGAGTGTGAACATGCATTAAGAATACGACACACACATGTAAACCCCTATGCCCCAGTGACACCTAAATGCCTGTTTATAATTCTATAGGAGTTGACTATGATACACACTGCTTGGGCATATATTTGACAGCATGTCGAAATGCCCAGAAAGGACACAAAAGGGATTGATTGGTAAATTTTAAAAAATGACCTTGCACACTTTAAGTGTTTAGTTAAAAAGCAGCAGCATCGATTATGAATAACTGATTTTGTTTGCACCTGCTCCGTTCTCCCTGTGAAAAAGGCATCTTTTGAGACTTGGACAAGAGTGCAGCTGAAAGGCATTCAACAGATTGATTTCCATATATAACCAGAAGTGATGCTAGTTTTTCAGAGAATCCTGGGGAGGAAGCAGGAAGAGGAGTTGCACCCTGAGAAACATGCTTACCCTCTTTGGGAACTATTTCACCTTTCTACAACGAAAGGCAGGAAGCATTGTGTATGCCAAGCTTAGTAACCCAAGCAAACAAGCAGACTAATCCACCATCCTATTTGAGGATGTAGCAGAAAAACTAATTTGACAAATAATAAAGTCATGGAGGAGAAATAGAGCTGAAGCAATTATCACATACAAAAACCTCATACTGACAGGCTACTATTTGATTTATAAATTATATATATATATATATATATTGCTTTATAAAGTCTTCAGAACTAGTGATTGACCTCAGGAATGCTAGCCTGGACCAAGATGAACAAGCTGTGACTGTGCCCCATTGTTAGCACGCCCTGAAACATTTGCTTTCCCACCCAGACTTCAGTCATACAGACAACACCTACATCCCCCGTGTCATGTCCTGAGGCCTCTCCACTTTGCTCGCTTCTTGGACCACATAAACACTTGCTCATCCAGGAAAATCTTTGACTGCTCTAGGACCCTTCTGGGTCCCACACGCATGCCAAGAAGTTTCCTCAGGACTCTCTGCCTCCACCCAATGAAATACTCTCTGAGGAGGTTTCTCTCAGGGACCCAGAGAGAAAGCAGGGAAAGTTCCCTTCTACTCCTCAAATCTGTTCTCTCACTCAGTCACTTTTTTCTGCTGACAATTTTTATCTGTTTGCTTCTACATGTCATAGGTGGTGACACTGCCGAGGGCGTACTCTGCTGCAGGTGCTCATGTGACGACCAGTCCTTGCCGTGATCCTGACGGCAGGGAGGTGAGTAAGTAAGGCACCAATGACTGGGCCAGTGGGACTACTCCCCAATCCTCAAACATATTTGAATTCACATATTTTATAGACTTGATACCTTTTTGGTTCTGCTTTTCACCCCATCCTGGATTTCCACTCATGACCTTTCTTGGGGCCAGCTGTTTCACCCCCTAGGTCATGCCACAGTGACACTACATTTGTACCCAAGATAGCTTGTACATCCGATTTTTTGTTTTACCATTTATTATATGATGGAGAGTGGTTTAGAGTCCTAGGCAACCATGGCTGCTTCTGTGCAGTTCTTTGTTGATGACAGTAATAATGCTAGTTTCTTTTCTTCCATGTTATGGGATATAAGCCATAACAAACTTCTGTGACCCAAAGTTTGCCAGAATATCAGCTACTTACTTTTTGTTGTATCTTATATTCACCAATTGGTATTAAATTGACCTCACTGGTTTTTTGTATCCTTATACTTCTTGATCTGCTTTTCAGGAGTGTAAAGCTACATGACTACGCCAGTTGTCAAGTAAGGCAAATCATAACTAAAGCCAAAATGTTTTGTTATTTTAGTTATACTAAGTTTGTATTGTCAGGGCTAGGGCTCAGACCTTTCAAACACACTGTACAGACTGGGTCACCAGATCCCTCACATGCCAGGCTGGGTCACCAGACCGCTCACATGCCAAGCTGGGTCACCAGACCCCTCACATGCCAGGCTGAGTCACCAGACCCTTCACATGCCAGGCTGGGTTATCAGACCCCCTACATGCAGGTCCACACTAGGTAATTGGGAAAGATCCCAGGAGCTGTTGGCAGATGAGACAAGCTCAGTCCTCAGCAATGGCAGTAGTAGCTTACAGGTCCAGCAGCTAACAGGTCCAGTGGTGGCACCAGCCTCACAGAGGGTCCCAGGGGCCCTGGAAGCAACAACTTGCAGCAACAGTCTGCAGCAGCAGTGGCGGCCTCCCCATGGAACCCCTGGGTGCATCCCAGGGGTGCGGGGCACTGTGGATCAGAGCTAATCGTCCTTTATACTTAAGTCATAACCCAGGACACCTGGGTGCACACGCACAATTACATTAGACAATAACCAAGGAACACCTGGGTGCACGTGCATATTTACATCAAATGCTGGGCAAGATTCTGAACATCTGAAGGGCCCTGACCATTTTCCTATATTTTTCCCAACAAGGAGAGTCTGGTTTTTTTTTCAGATGGTAAAGTCTACTTTTTCTAAAATTTGATATAATTTTGACCATGCTAACACATTTTATAGTCAAATTTACCTTTTATTTTATTCATTCCACAACTCATTCAACAAATATATATTGAGCACTTTACATTTACCAGGGGAGATGTCTGTCTAGAGATAAAAGTTTGGAATCACCAGCATGCAAGTGGTGATTATTTCTATGAGACTAAAAGGGGTCATTTAGGAGAACAGTATTGAAAAGAACAGAAGTTGAAAGCTTGAGCCCCAAGAAATTGTAACGATTAGAGATCAGAAAAAAGAGCAGAATTCTCTCAAGGAAATTGAGATAGAAGGATAACCAAGAGATAATGGTGTCCTGGAGGCCAAATGAAATAATATATTTCAAAACATATGGCATAATCAACTGTGTTAAATGCTACTAATAAGTTGAATAAAAGGAGGACTGAGAATTGCCCATTAAATTAATCACTGCAATGGTCACTGGCAACCCTGTTATGCACAGTTTATATAGGGGAAAGGAGAGCGTGATTTTTGTATATCCTGGGCATACAGAAGCAATGAAATAATCTCTCCCATTCCCAACTTCTCACTTCCAATCTGTAATATGTCTGATATTGTATAAAAGAGACAATGTCCAGCTCTAAGAATAGCTTGTATTTATTAACTCAAGATGAATCACCCCCTACTCTGTATTAGCAAAGAATTGTGTCACAGATTCTCATCTGGATGGGTTCATCTTCTCCAAATGAGCAAAACCCATATCTTATACTTTATTGTCCTTCTGTTCCCAATTCCTGTCAACATTCTTGACACACATGTAAATTTTGTACTTAATTTAAGAGGAAACTCCGCACTCAAAGTGAAATGCAACATGGGTAGGTCTGGGTCCTTCAGCCTGGTCTGGGTCTGTCAACTTTGGGAGCAGTAAGTCCGCAATGTGCAAAGGCTACAGCACGAAAGAATGCAGGCGCTCGGCTTTTGTCATACCCAGACCATAAAGCTGAACACTAAAAAAGTACTTAAAATTATTATGGCAGGCTATCCTCCCTCAGTGGCAAGAGAAAATTGATCTAAACAGGTTTACTTCAGAATGTAAGAAATAATGTATTTCTCTATCGATATGATTGGAAATCATCCCTCTGAATCAGTCACATTTTCTGAGTGCTCCACAGCAGCATTGTATAATGTGACAATATACTATATCAGAATCAGAAGCCAAGAACACCAGACTTGCCCTTACCATTAAATTACTCAGTGGCATTAGGCAGGGCATTGAATTGTCCTCTGACTTCATTTCCTTATCCGTAAATGGATCTGTAAAATTACTTGACCTTCCTTCTTCATGGAATAATTGTGAGAATGCAAAGATAAAATTAATGTGAAAGATTCTGTAAAAGTGTATACAAATCTAAAATGTCAAAATAAGATTAAAATTAGATCCAAAGACATTAAATCTAGAGATTAAAAAATATATATATTAAAATATATATATATAAAGCAATACAATCTACAAATTTCTCCCTGTATACCAGCAAATCCTTCAAGTTGTGATAATACAAAATGAAGAAAATTCTCTAACATCAAATTTGTATGCCTATGGGCTAAATACATTTGTTCTGTTACAAGTCTTCAACAAGCTTCAAATGTTAAGAACATATGAGTTTAATGCTGTAAATATGAGGAACATTCAAGAAAAACTCAAAATAAAAATGAAAGTTTAATATGGTAAAGAAAATTTAATATATATATATATTAGGGATGAGAATTTTAAATAAAAACGTGTATTTTGGTGATAAAGAAAGACTTGTATTATTGCTTCAACTACTATAATACTGAATATTGAATTTTTAATTCATGGATGAGTTCTCTGTTTATATGATCTTTTATTTTATTGCAAAAATCCCTGAGGTGCTTGCATGATAACGTACCCCATGAATCACGGTGTGTAACTTCACACACCCTAGTCATTAATCACAAATGTTACTTTTCTTTTCTTTTGGCATTGAACAAAGAAATCTTGGAAACATGAAGAAAGAAGGTCAAGATAAGCTGCCATGACTATTTATTTCACTTTAAAGAGTTGCCTCAGAACAGGAAAAATGTGTCAGATTTATCATTCCCAACATCATTAACTGTCCTAGGTTTGGGCAAAAGTTTTCTAAAACATTGGCTAAAAAAACACAAGAACTTAGTGTTACATGAGATTTTCACCATTCCCCCATGGGTAATTTTTAAAAAATTGTTTCTAAATAAAGCTTTTCACTTACCCCTCTGTTCTCATGATATTTGGGGACACAGGAAATTGAAATTTACATAAAAATAACAGAAGTATAATTTAATTTCTCATAGACCATTCTTTTCATCAAGTACCCAAGGATATCTAAGTTTCCTAAGATCATTACACAACAGTTATGCCTTCCCCACATGTGAAATAGCACTGTCCTTTCAGTGGTGGATTAGTTTTCTGATACCCAGAGTATTTAAAGCAGATCACAATGCATCTAACCTTTTTGATAACCCCTTGAAAAGGTGTTGCGTGTTGTAAACCCACATTTAAGACTATACTTAGCAGAAAATAATACGTTGGCAAGGATGTGGAAAAACTGGATCCCTTCGCACTTCTGGTAGAAATGTAAAATGGTGTAAGCACTATGGAAAAAAATATGGTGGTTCCTCAAAAAATTAGAAATAGAACTGCCATCTGACCCAGCAATCCCATTTTTGAGTACTCAAAAAAGGGTACTTCAAAAAGCAAAAATTTTATGGGAAAATAGAGTTAAAAGATAACACAAATCTTTCATGAATTTTTTTGAAGTACCTTTGTATATCCAAAAGAATTGAAAGAAAAGAGATATTTGTGTACCCATGTTCACAGCAGCATTAGTCACAATAGCCAAGAGGTGGAAGCACATAAGTGTTAGACGCACGAATGAATAAACGAAATGTGGTATATGCATACAACAGAGTATAATCCAGCCTTAAAGAATAAGAAAATCCTGTCACATGCTACTAGATGAATTTTGAGTACTGCTATGGTTTGAATGTGTCCTCCAAAACTCATGTGTTGAGAACTTAATCCCCAATGCAACAGTGTTGGAAGACGGTGCCTAATGAGAGGTGATTAAGCCACTAGGTCTCTGCCCTCATGCATGAATTAATGCTGTTATGCAGCAGTAGTTTGTGGTCAGAGGGGTAAATTCCTTGTAAAAGGACTAGTTCAACTCCCTCTTCTCTGTCACATGTGCTCTCTTACCCTTGCAAGTTCTACCATGGGATGATGCAGAAGAAAGGCCCTCACAAGACACCAGACACTTGATTTTGGACTTCCCAGCCTCCAGAACTGTGAAAAATGTGTTTTTTTTATTCTATAAATCACCCAGTCTGTGGTATTTTGTTATGGCAGTACAAAATGAACTAAAACAAGTACACTAGTCTACGTGAAATAATCAGTCACAAAAAAGCAAATATTATAACATTCCACTGGTATAAGTTATCTAAAGTAGTCAAATTCATAGAAAGAAAAAGTAGAATGGTGGTTTCCAGGGGCAGGGGGAGGAAGAAATGATGAGTTGAGGAAGAAATAATGGGTATAGAGTTCCAGTTTTGCAAGAGGAAAAAGTTCTGGAGATCTCACACACAACAGTGAGAATATACTTAAGACTACAGGACTACACACTTAAAATTAAGATGGTGTTATGTATTAAATATTCATGTCACCCCAAAATTCATATGTGATGCTATTAGGAGATACCTGCAATGTGATGGTATTAGGAGATGGGGCCTTTGGAAAGTAATGAGAATTAGATGAGTTTATAAGGGTAGTATTAGTGCATTTTGTGTTGCTATAACAGAATACCTAAGATTGAGTAATTTATAAAGAACAGAGGTTTACTTGGCTTACGATTCTAGGACAGCTGCATCTGTCATGTGCCTCAGGCTGCTTCTACTCATGATGGAAAGCAGCAGGCTGCCAGCAGGTACAAGCAGATCACGTGGTAAGAGGAAGCAAGAGAGAGAGGGGAGGTGCCAGGGTCTTTTAAACAACCCGTTCTCATGGGAACTAATAGAGAGAGAACTCATTCATTACTCCCTCCACCTAGGGAGAGCATTAATTCATTTATGAGGGATCCACCCCCGTGACTCAAACTGCTCCCAACACAGGCACATTGGGGATCAGATTTCCATATGAGTTCTGGGAGGACAATAGATCCTAACTCCATCAAGGGTGGAAACCTCATGAATGGGATTATTGCCCTTATAAGAGTCAGGAGAGAACCTGCTTCCTCTCTCTGCTCTCCACCAAGAGAGGGCCCTCACCAGAATTTGACCACAAGGGTACCCTGATCTCTAGCCTTCTAGCCTCCAGAATTATGAGAAATAAATTTCTGTTGTTTATAAACCAACCAGTCTATAGTACATTCTTATAGCAGCTCAAACTGATTAATACAGATGGTAAATTATCTTAAAAGAATAGTCAGGCCTCCATAAACATGTGTGGATTGGTTCCAGGACCCCTGCACATAGCAAAATCCGTGAATGCTCAAGTCCCACAGTTGGCTCTGTGGAACCTGCTTATATGACAAGTCAGCCCTCCACATACTCAGGTTCCACATCCCACGAACAGTGTATCTTCGATCTGATCTGCAGCTGGTTAACTTCAAGATGTGGAACCCTCATGTAAGTGGACCCACATAGTTCAAATCTGTGTTGTTCAAGGATCAACCGTATATAGCATTTGTCATGACAGTGTCTATGTATTTTGATACACATTACTATTTCAACCCCAAACATTATCTTGTATAAATCTCCTAAATTCATAATAGGAATACAAAAATAGATAATAGATATGAATAGTTTAAAAACTTACCCAACAAAAGTGCTAGGCTTGATGAGAAAGGAATAAAAGCTGTGGAGGGGAAAAAAACAACTATTTGGGTGGTGGATAATTAAGAATTTATTACAATAGTCAATGACTTAGGCTTTACAAGAATGGAACTATACATTAATGGCAATGCTAAACACAGCAACCATGAGATTTATATATATAATTTTAATTATTTGGTTGTAGAACCAAAGTATTATTTATAGTGGGTTGTGATATTGTAGTTTAGATAATATCTTAATAAAACATTGTGCAATTTCTTAGTGGTTGTTTATTTAATTTACATATATATGTGTATAGATATGTAAGACAACATTTTCTTGACTTGTTTTTGTTATATTATATATACATGTAAAATGATAAACACATCAGGAAACAACTATTAATTATTTAATAATGTTTCTTTGTTTCCTTTATTGCTTGCTGTATTGTTTTATAAATAAAACAGAAAAAAAAGGATAATCCACTCGCCCTGAGAAGCCAGAGCTCGGCTATTACCACATCGACCGTAACTGCAGATTGTTCATGGAGAATGCGAGAACTGCAACATAAAACTTACTTCTTGGAGAAATATTTTAAAGGGAGAGAGAAAGTCAACTCTTATAAGATAAAGCACTGAACTTTATATTTTTTTAAACAAGGTATTTGACAGTTAAAAAATAATTTACAGGTGAGGTGAAGATGCAATAAAGTATAAAATATAAAGAAGTTTTAAAGTTTTAAAATTATGCATGAAATAAGAAGAATGATGAGGACAAAGGAAAAGAAATGTAGTGCATTTTGCAAAATTCTGAATTTGGAAAATATAAGGTGAAGACCAGAGTAGGAAGTTATAAGAAAAAAAAAATGCCAAAAAGATGTAGACAAGTCTCTTTGTACAAAATCACAATCATGTTTGCACCATATAAACATAAAGGGTATTTTACTAAAAATAAAGCAATCATCTGTAAAACAAAAGGTGTTAGAGGGTGTGTGAAGATGGGTGTGTCAGGGCGTGGTCCCTAACTGAGTCTCCTTGCATCCAGTGCAAGGCATCTCTGTGGCCGGGTGAAAGGTGCTGTTCTCAGTGGCAGCCTAAATGCTGATGCCCACCGTTCTAGCCTGGTCCCCCACCCCAGGAAATACACCCACCTGTGGTTTCCTTCAGCAAGTGATCAGGTTGGTGCTTTTGGTTACTCCATTTTCCAGCCTGGATTCCACTTCATCCTTGCCATTGGGTAGCACAGAAAAGCTCCCAAGATGTGTGACTGACCTGTTGATATTGCTGCCACTTTGTTCCTTGATTTTAATGTTATTTCAAGCACCTTACTGATACTGTGAAATACACAAACATAAATGATGACTTTCATTCAAGCTGTAGATAAGATTGCCCATACTAGTCATAACATGCTAAACTCTGATTGGATGCAAATGAAGCTCCATTATGCATTTTTCTCAATTAGTGTTTCTCAACTGCTGGGAGTTGACAGTGATGGTTGACTCTAGGTATCATTTTCTCATAATGTTTTCACTCCAAGTGTCCATGATAGAAAATTAAGATAATTTGTTTACAGTGGCTATTGGTTGGAAACACCATTCTCCATAATATGATTGCATTATAAATATTAATTTTCACAATTCTTCAATGCAACAAAACATCAATCAGAATTAGAAATGTGACCTTTCTAAGTCTTCACCCTTTCTCAAACATCCTAAGTAAATATGTATCTATACCTGAATCTCTTGTTGGTGCAAGGGCTCAGAAAACAATACCCACAAAGCATGGTGTTTTGGCATGCTGAGTGCTTTGAACTAAAGGAAATCGGAAGGCCTCAGAATCAGCCTCAGAAGCAAGTTCTCTCTGAACTTCTCCTACCCTCCCGTATCTTGCCCATCTTTTTCATCTGAAGTGAGTCATAGGAACCAGAATTCCTCTTCCTTGAGGCAGGTCTTAAATACTAGAACCACTCTCCCACAAAGCAAGCCAAAAAATCTAGAAATATTACCCTAACCTTCCCCTGCCTTTCTGTGTAGGAGCCAGCCATAACGAAATTCTCTGACTTACCTTGTCTGATTGTAGGTTGTAAGATGGTCAGCTCAATTGGTTAGTGAGTGGTGTTGCAACACACCAAGGTCAAGAGTTTGGATCCCACTACTGGCCAGGTACAAAAAAAAAAAAAAAAGAGTTCCTGAAAAGAAAAAAAAAGACCCTCATTCCAGAGGGGTCCTGCACTATAACCCAGAGGAAGGAATACAACACAGAGAGGCCAAGGAGAACAAACAGGCCTTACTGGGTTTCCTCCTCAATCCGTCACCATTATATCACACCCTTTGTTCAATCACATTTCTATATGGCTGTTCATTCTTCATCAAAGCTAAGCATAAAAACAGTTTTCCCTGGGTCTTTGAGTCTTCATTTCTGAAGGCTCCTATGTCACACAAAACTTAGATTAGATAAATTTGTTATGTTTTTCTCTTGTTAATCTGTTTTTTGTTATAAGGAGTGTCAGCGTGACCCTTATGATGGGTGAGGAAGGGTTTCACCCTTTCTGCTCCTGCACTATCCAATCCTCATCCTTGCTACATCTGACAATATCACTGTGTTCTAGGACCTTATCACATCATACTGATCTAGTAGACCTCCTTATCACCCCACATCTAATCTCAATGTCCTGTGTAGATTTAGGGATAGGATCTGGAGCTCACAGACCCCTTGAGCCCGTTCACAAACCCTTCACACACAGGTCTATGAGCTAGGTAACTGGCAAAAAGGTCCTTGGAGACTTGGTTGAAGAAGGAATAGTCTTCATTCAGCACACACAACACTATGAGCCAAGCAGTCCACAGAGAAACTCAGAAACTCAACTGCTACCTGGCAAAGTCCAAAGAAAAAGCTGAGCAGATGCCAGCAAAGTAAACATGCTCTATTTTTAGATACAAGCTCTGCTGGCCAGCCTGCTTCACAAACTGAAGAATACACAATAGCAACAAAACTAAAAAGATACATGGGTGCACATGTGCACTAACTCCACCCACACACAACCTGTTTATGAGAAATGTGCTGCTTGACCCCCAACCAGACCTGAGCTGAGGGAGCCTAACTAAATTATTCTATTTTCCCCACACCTTGGAACTTTCCTTTCAACACCTGGTATGTTCCTGTAACCATACTTCTATTCTGGCATAATATTTAAAGGAACCAACTTTGAAGACAAATGGGCCTTGTTTGCCTATCTTTGTCTTCTTAAATTTTTGAATGAGCCTCAGTTTTTTCATGGATAAGCTATATGCCCACATTGCAGTTTTTATACCTTAAATAATAGATATGTAAAAGACTTAGGAGGAATTCAGTAAGCAATAGATGTCATTGTTCCTTTTATTAAAATTTCAAAATAACTATTACTCATAATTTTGCTAATGAGGCAAAGATCCCTAAGTGCCTTTTAAATTATTAAATAATAATAAAATTACTTTCAAGTTAGTGTTAAATATACTTTGAATACTTTCTTCTCCTTTTTCTTTTGTAATTTAGCAATCCTGATATATCATGTTAGGTAATGTTCAGTAAACCGAAATATTTGAAAAATTGAAGTAAGTAAATGTTTATCCAACCACACAAGCAAATAGGTTTTCGAATATCTTCCTTTGCTAATTCACAAATAATGATTGTTAGAATTTTTTATAAATCATAAAGGCTCAATTTTTCTAATCATATTTTTCAAATGTAATGTTTCCAGATTTGCATTCCCAAATATTAACAATAAAAAACCAAAACAGTTCTGCCAGTGTATGGGAGGACGAGAAAGGTGGAAAGAATTGTACAGAGAGATAAAGTTATAGAATTTCAGAACTACAAGGTGCCATAAAAATTTTATTTTTTCCACAATGAATATAGCATACTTTTATCTAAATAGAGGAGGTTTTTATTAATATTTCTTACAGAAAAAAATGTGGCAAAAATCAAGTGATTTCTTTATAATTCCACGTAACTAACAATTTGCTAATAGATATTAGTAAGATTGCTATGGGCTGAATTGTGTCCCCCAAACTTCATATGTTAAATTCCTAAGCTCCAGTACCTCAGAATGTGAATGTATTTACAGATAAGGTCTTTAAAGTGTAAATAAGTTGGGCCGACCCCGTGGCACACTCGGAAGAGTGCGACGCTGGGAGCGCAGCGAGGCTCCCGCCGTGGGTTCGGATCCTATATAGGAATGACCGGTGCGCTCGCTGGCTGAGCGCGGTGTGGGCGACACCACACCAATGGTTGCAATTCCCTTACCGGTCATGAAAAAGACAAAAAAAGATGTAAATAAGTTAAAGTGAGGTCACTGGGGTGAATCCTAATCCATTATGACCAGTGTCCTTATAAGAAGAGGAGGTTAGGACATAGAGAGACACAGAGGGAAAACCAAGTGACACAGGGAGAAGACAGCCATCTACATGCCAAGGAGGAAGGCCTGAGAAGAAACCAACCCTGCCAACACCTTGATCTTGGACTTCCAAAATTGTGAGAAAATAAATTTCTTTTTTTTAAGACACCCCATTTATGGTACTTATTTATGGTAGCCCTAGTGAACTAATACAAAGATATAACACACTAACAGTGTTAAATAAAATTAAATTAAATTAAACCTGTGAACTTCTATGAGACATCAGCTTATCAAAGGTCAGGATACACATACAAGGAAATAAGACCCACAGTTCTATGGAGTACAGCTAACTCCAGGCATGTGTGAAATGAAAAGACTTACACGATTAACCCATGTGCAGGAAGTCAAGTAAAGAAAAACAAGCTATTAAAAGTAAAAACTAGTGTGATAGAGATCTTTATGAGGTACTATCTTATACCAAAAAGGTTAAAAAATATATATATATATATATAGTTCTGGAGAATAGTAATTCATAGCTGAAAATTTTCATGTAAAGAGTAAACAAATTTTGGTTGTTGTTAACATATATTACAAAAATATTAACAAAAATGAACTGGGATTAAAAGTTTGCTTCTGGACAGAGAACATAATTATTTATTCCAATTAGTATGAAATTATATATACTCTAAATACTTAATGCATTAACTTCAACCTCAAGCATTTACCTGAACTCCAGTGCTCATTTACATTTAAATTTCACACAGTTTTATTATGATTAAATTTTACTAATTAATTTTCCTAAATTCTTTGTAAAAGACATTACAGTAATGTTACAATGAGCATCTATGATAAAAGTCTGTGTTAGCCATTGACACCTGAACAGCCAGTGAGAACTCAAGTAACGTGAGTGATTGTGTTCACATGCTATGGTAATGGTTATGTATGCTTCAGCTCTATTCTTTATAGAGGGGCAAATGCTACATAAAAAATGAAATGTTGATTTGAAAGATATTAATTTTAGCCTTATATGTAGTATGTATGCAAAAACATATTTCAAATTTTCTATTACAACAATACTGGGCAATTCTACAGAGTGTTTTTCACCTATTTATCACACACATACTCACACTCACACAAATACATTCCCAAAATGTTGGGATTAGCACACCCATTCTGTTCTAGCATAAATAATTTGTTCTTTATCAGCAAAGGTATAAAATTGCTTCCTAATTAAAGAAATATATGGGAAATATCTTACAAATATCTGGTTCTCCCCGTGTTTAGATGATACATAAGTCTCCGTGGCCATGCCCACTTTTGATGTCAGTCAAATGCTACAATTATGGTGGTCAGTTCCAGATTTTTTTCTGCTACTTTTTAAACTTATTTTCCCATTCTTTTGACTTTCCACAGTAATCACACTTCAATTTCAATCTTCATTCCCATGTATATGTAATTACTACTGAAAGAGCTCTAATTTTTAATGTTATAGAGGCAGCATAGTACTTAAGGCATATGTTTCAGATTAAGAAAGACCTGAAGTCAAATCTAGCTCCACAATTCTGATTCCACATGGCAGAAATAGCACATGTATTATAACCTCACATCCTTAAGTCTATCCCTAAGCCTAACAAGGATTGCGTCCCTGATAAAAATGATAGGCAAAAAAAGAGATCAAATAGATGAATTGAGCATGATGCTGAAAAATAAAAATCCAGAAGCAAACCTTGAAAATACTCTAAGAATAAGGTAGGGAGACTTCTGAATGTTGAAGAAGAGAGAGCAGAAAAATTCAATGCAGAATGTGAAATGTCAGAATGGTCTTCACCGAAGAACTCCACAGAACTCCAAACACAGAGTCACACTATAGTTTACTCCAGAAATGAATGGGTGGTTGAAAATGAGGAAATCTATCAATTTAATTCATTACCTTACAAATTAAAGAAAAAAAAATCAAAAACTTTTATTACCAGATGCTAAAATGGCATTTGATGAAGTTAATCAGCTAGTAAAATGTAAGCCAAATAGTAATAGAAGGAAATTACTTAGAGGGGATTTACCAAAATACAACAGCAAACTTCATTCTAAGTGGTAAAACAGTTTCATTATAATCACAAACAAGCAGAAATGTCCTCCATCACTGCAATTATTCAGTATTTCTTTTGGCATTCTAGCAAATATGATAAAAAGGAGAATTAAACAATCATTATCAATATTATGAAAAAAGAATGTTTTGGTGATGATATTTAGAAAATCCCAAAAGTTGTAGTAAGAAAAAAAAAAACCTACAAAAATTAATAAGAGAATTTGGTAAGATGGCTGGCTCAAGTTAAAAGCATGTAAATACCTAGGTTTTTGCCTCCACTGCATTAATATCTAGATATGTGAATGGAAAAAAAATTCTATTTGTTACATAATCAAAAATAATAAAATACAGGGCCGGCCCGGTGGCGCACTGCTACAGTGCGCCACTTGTGAGCGCGGTGGCGCTCCCTCCCAGGGTTCGGATCCCACATACAGACCGGTTCCCGCTCACTGGCTGAGCGAGGCGTGGGAGCAACACCGAGGGTTGCGATCCCGTTGCTGGTCCCGGTCCGGTACGGGCGCGACACTGAGGGTTGCGATCCGTTGCCAGACACAAAAAAAGACAAAAAAAGGAAAATAATAATAATAATAATAATAAAATACCTAGGAAGGTTTAAAATTAAGGAAGAGGATTTATATTAAAAAACCCAGAAATTTAATTCAAAGATATTAAACAAAATCTCACCAAATGGAAGGAACATGCTATGTTTTCGAATTGTTAGCTCTGAAATAAATACGAGCACAAAATGGGGAGTGAGCATATTATTTTAGGGTTATTGAGATAAACTCTAGAATAAGTGAAAATAAAAATTACTAAAAATTATTACTTCTTCACTGTGAAGCTTGAGGTATCAAGTGTGAAGAGGGCTGGTACCTTTTGGTTTTTATGGGTTTTTTGTGTGGTTTAATTTTTTTTAATCATATGTCTTATTACTCTGGTGGTTAATTTCTTAGGGAAAAATAGCACACTTTAAAACAAGCCAGAAGTAAAATGTTAAAAATTACAATTGTGATATTAAAGATATAATTAGAACCATGGGTTATTTATATCTTTACTGTCAAACTGCCTATAGTGTTATTTTCCATAATTTAAATAAACACATAAAACTTAAAATCAGCCTTTGCCACATGCCCGATAGCTAATCTCAGAGAAGTTACTTAATCTCTGTAAGCCATATTTTTTTCATTTAGAATATGGTTATAATAATAATTACCTCATGTGTGAGTGTGAATTAAATAAGATAAAGCATAGATAGTGCTTAGTGGAGTTCCTGCCACATAGAAGTGTTTGGTAATTGATAAATTAAGGCTAGATTTTCACCTTCCTTACCAATCTCAGTTACCCATGTAGGCTTATCAATACGCAGCCATATGTCCTAGTTAATATCTATGATCCCAGAGTAATTATTAATAGTACCATTTTCACTCTCAAAATGTCCCAATCTGGTTGGTAAATCATACAGTCATCCTACTTATCAACAAGGTTAAATTGAATATAATTATGATTTTTCTTCCCATCAAGGAACATCCTAGGTCACCTTGTTTAGGAAAAAAAATCACTAGGGAGACATAAGATTGCATCCAGATATTTCTATTCTTCTCAACCTTCCTAAACAGCTTCCTGTGCTTCTTTGAAGTGTATTTCAGGTTACTGGGATACAAAAATGAAAAATTAACTTTTTTTATTATGATGAAGTCCTATGTGAACACTACAACATTAGGAACTGACTCTCTGGTCATTTAAAATAGACTATGTCTTTTGAAAGATTTTTTTATCAGTTTTTTATTTTAATAAGCAGGTATATTATCTACTAGAATAGCATAATTAAACAGAGAAAATTAGAGTTTTACCTGTGCATTTTTAAATGACCTATCTGTAATGTCTAATCACCTCAGACAAAGATATTATGTTCCAACAAAGTTGTGCTTAGCAGTGTCTGCAATGCTAGCCAGTCAGTCGCAGTAATTAGGACTCAATCTTTCACCCATTATGCACACAACTACCAGCAACCCAGAAAACTCCTGCTGACATCGGAAGAGCATAATGAATGCATAATAGCCCATTTCCAATCTATCCCTTTTTGAGTCCATGTATCTCTTCTTCACACAGAACTCTCTTCCACCTAAATGAAAACATCAAATGCTGAATTATATGCAGCAGGCCTGAAGAGAATAAAATTATAAGTAGACATTGACTCTAAATGATCAATACTATTCGAATGGCCCTAGAATGAGACATTTTAGTGTGAGTGACATTAAATTATCTGTACCCTGTTCCAACCTCCCTAGTCATTTTAAATTTTTCTTAGGCTGAAAAAATCTGTCATAGCCAAGAAAGTCCTCTCACTCCCCTTCAAATAGGTCATAGTCATTTTTGCCCCTAAACACTTGTATCCAATGTTCTCTTCAAAAGGAACACATTTATCCACAATTTCTGTACATAAACTCTGTATATTCTACTCACATTTATCATATTTTATGTCTTTCCTGATACATATCATAATTAATGTCTTTCACCAACCATTTCTCCAGCCACATTACAGGCTGAGCTCTTCCATCTTTCTTTCTGACACTATCATCTACTGCCTGCCAGTCTCAGGGCTTCTGTTTACATATGCAGTAACCTGTGTGCTTTACCAAGCACAACTGTGGCAGAAACTGACTAGCTTTACATCAAACTCATTTTGTTTTTTCCTAGGCTCATAGCTATACCACATTTTCCATGCTTCCTTGCAGCTGGGTTTGGCCCTGCAATTGAGTTGTAACCATTAAATGTGTGTGAAACTGATGTGTGACCATTTGGCCGAGCGCATTACAAACCTCCTACATGGAATTCTCTGTGATCCCTTTCCCCATTCCCCAATTTGAGTCAGACGACCACATAAATCTTGAAAAGCAGGAATTGAAGATGGTAGAACCACAAGATGGATTCACCTTGTGGAAAAAAGTGCTCCATAACCACGAATACCTGCTTTGGACTGTTCCGTGAGTGTACTATAAATAGTTGTTATGTTAATCCACTGGCATTTTAGAATCCGTGTGTCTACAGTTGCCATCATCCAAACTAATACAGAAATTGATATCATAAGTGGTGTTAGCTAGTGGACAAGCAGTAGATAGCAAAGAAATTGATAGTGAGGGCTGAAAGGATAAAAACCTATGTCTTATAATGGCAAAACAGCAGAACTGTCAGCTTAAATAATCTGGAGTACAAATCACATGTCTTCTGAGCCTGTAGATCCAGGGAAAGTGATTGCAAAAACTTAGAGGGTGGATTACTTTTGCATTCTGCTTTTCACAAAGCATAACAACAAAGAGATGCACTGGAGGGAGAATTAGGTGGTTTGGTTTAAAGAAAAAATAAAGGGGAATAGATAATCCAGAAATGTAAGGCCTTGAAGGATTGAAATATTAGAAAACCCAATTGCTCTTGAATCTTGAGTAAAAGAATAAAAGACCAAAAACGGTTTTGAAGGACAAAAGCTCATTATGATTGCTCAGTTAAGCAAAGTGTCCCAACCTTAAGCAAATCAGATTGACAGCATATCCTTCTCATGCAAGCCTATCTGTGTTCCAGACAGCCTAAAGATAGTCCCACCAAACTCAGAAACAGAGGCAATAGGTATTGAATTCCCTTCACAAATACCACCAGAAGAAATGTATTAATCAAACAAATATGATTTTATTATTAAACTTATAGTCTTTCAAAAGCTGAAAATTAGGGAATGATAGGAAGGCTTTAGGGCCTGGGTTGAGTGATTTTAAGGTAGGTATTGCAAAGCAAGGATCTGGTTTAGAATGGACCGATTATGACATACTATCTTTGGATACATGGGCATAATGAGGCAATGGTCTTGAAACAGCCTTGATAAGCAAGCTGTTGTTCTTAATGAGCATTTTAGTTTCTTTATAGCCTTATTTCTAGGAAAAGGTATTTTCTAGAGCAACATCTAACTTGTGCTTGGTCTTCATACTATTTAAAAAGGGACAGGGATATATGCCTCATCTCATCATTGGTTAACTCAGAGAAAACAAATTATGATCACAGACACAAGAAAGTATAGTCTAAGTATTGTTTAACATAGACACAAAAAATGTTGTTGGCTTCAGTTATCAATCCCTGCTTTTGGTCATTCTTCAGCCTATTCTAGAGGATAGATCATCTATCACCGGGGAGCATGATCAATCCAAATGTGCATTACTATTTGATGAGTCATGATTATGTATTAAGTTTTCTCATTGGACTACCACTACTGGGCCATTTGACAGAAAAGTGGTTGCATAACAGCATTTAAGAGTCTGAAGATAACATATTTGAGCACTGCAACACAGGCAAACATTAAGAAAAAGATTATGATCAGATTTGTAATCCACTTCTAACCCAAGAGTAAAGAGTGCCCAATTAAAGCAAGAGAACAGATCCAACTCCCAATGTGAAGAGCCTGTAGTATGTAATTTACTTATTTGTTTGCCATAAGGTTTAGAAATAATAAAGGCTCTTGAAAAGTCCATAAGTTTAAAGAGAATATTATGTCCAGGTCTGCCCTGAATTGAATCACCACTTGCACACTATAGTTTTCTTAGTCATATTCCAAACTGTTACTGTAAAAGCTTTGTGACAAAAGCCAACTACACACTGAGCATTTCAAATCTGAAAATCTGAAATCCAAAATGCTCCAAACTCCAAAACTTTTTGAGTACCACTGACATGATGCCAGAAGTAGAAAATTCCACGTGACTGGCCATATGTTTCATGCACAAAATTATTAAAAATTATATCAAATTATCTTCAGGCTATGTATATAAGATGTATATGAAATATAAGTGAATTTTGTGCTTAAACTTGAGTCCTATCCTTAAGATATCTCATTATGTATATGTAAATATTCCAAACTTCAGAAAAATTCAAAATCTTAAACACTTCTTGTCTCAAGCATTTCGGACAAGGCATACTCAACCTGTACTATGAAAAGACCCAAGATGCTGGAGGCTGGCTGATTAGCTCAGTTGGTTGGAGTGCAGCCTCGTAACACCAAGGTCATGGGTTTGATCTCCATACTGGCCAGCTGCCAAGAAAAGAAAAAAAGTCCCTAGATGTTTTTTAACAAAGACAGAAACATCCCATACTAGATGTTCCATGTAAGTAGTTTAGCTTTTTAACTGTATGGTCTCTTGTATCTTTAACAAGATTAGTTGTTGAATCCAATCAACCAAGATACTGGCTAATTCATTAGAAAGGACTGGTGCTAATAGAACTGGGTTTGTTTGATTTAACATTTAGCCAAATCACAAGAAAATTATAGCCAGACACTGGATGCATCTCAAAAAGTTGCTAGTGATGCAAAGAATAATATTGAAGAGAGAGGCTTTATGGGGCGTCACAGTTAAAAAACATAACAAGTGTATGTTAGCAAATCCATAACCTAAAGCAGTAGAGAATATATAAAACAGCTAGAAAAAATAAACAAGATCACGCAGATTAAAGCATGGTAATCTGTGGCTCCAGTCAGCTGGATCTTGTTCTGTGGGTTTTGGGAAGAAGCTATCTACTTCATGCAGTTGTCCACTTGATCCAAATATCTAGAAGCTGTCCATTCTTGATTATCCATGTTTGGAGGATGCCAGGAGTCTTCCAATGAGCTGAGGGTGGTTTATATCTCTTAAATTGGTAGGTATAAATCAAGAATTTGTCCCATAGTAAAACTCCTCAAAGATTACTACCAGTTTAATGGTTAACAGTGGCTGAAAGAAGAATCTATCTACTTCATGCAGTTGTCCACTTGATCCAAATATCTAGAAGCTGTCCATTCTTGATTACCCATGTTTGGAGGATGCCAGGAGTCTTCCAATGAGCTGAGGGTGGTTTATATCTCTTAAATTGGTAGGTATAAATCAAGAGTTTGTCCCATAGTAAAACTCCTCAAAGATTACTACCAGTTTAATGGTTAACAGTGGCTGAAAATGTCTATTCCATAGAAATTAAAGGGCTTTCCATCTTTAACATCTCTTCCAGGAAACCAAATATCCAACATTTTAGATGACGGAAAGTTTGTTTAGGAGAATGTTGAGGAAAGGTTCCCTATACCTAGTAATGATATTAAGACTGAATATATCGCATAAGACCCTTGCAATATTTGGCCATATCTGCATGCAACAGGACAATGTCTAGGATTAAAGGTGATATTCCTAAATTCATCAATCAGCCTGTTTCTAACCTATAACAGAAAAATTCACGAATGCAAAAAGCAGTCAATTTCATTATCATTAAGGACAATAGAAATACCTTAGACCACAGAAGTTCAAAGGCCCCTGAGAGCTTTAAAATTTTTTGTTTTAGAATCTCATTTGGTTTTTTTTTTCCCCCTTTCTCAAAGATTGAAGGTGTTAGAAACCATGAAATTTTTCAACAAGTATCAAGACCTTGAAGATCTCTTAAATGAGAGTCCCAGCAAAATGGGTACCTCATCACTGGAAAAATAGTGAATAAATATCAAGCAATTTTTTCAGTACCAACACACCTTAGCTCTCTGGCTGGAAAACCTCCAATTAATCTCAAGAATAAACAATGACCAAGACATATTTAAAATTATGTGAGTGTTAGCTAAATAAAATGGATTTGAAGATTTCCAAAACTATGGATTGCTGGGCACAGCAAGGTAAGGGCCTTGATGAGCAAGCTTTGAAAAGTTGCTGTATTAGCTGTTTCATGGTATTATCTCAGGAGTAAGAATGTCCTGGAGCAAGCAGCTAGGTTATTTTTGGTTGGTCTCAATGTTGTTTAACATAGGAACAGAAAAGTAGGCGTGGTCTTAGTAATACATACTACAGAGACAATAAATAATACTGATTTCAATTTTCAAATGCAAAGAAGTTTTTTAAAAAATGCAAATCAGAGAACTATGTCCAGGAAAGAAGTTTGGGAGTAGTTCTTGGAGTTAGAACTTATTGGAAACAAATAGATCAAAAGCCTGCTAAGTTTCTAAGACAAATACATTGCCAAAGAAACCATGAACTGGGGTTTAAAAATCCTTTGATTTCTTCAAGCCTTAACCCACTCCCTAGTTGCAATAAAATTGTACCAGTATGTAGTAACTGAAAGTTGTGCAGCTCCCCAAGAGGACATACTCTTCAATTCCTGCTTTTGGTGGCCATAGAGGATACTGGACAAGGAAAAATCTCTCATTCAATGGAACCAACAACTATGAAGAACACTGGACAAGGGAATTTCTTCCAGGGAACAGAATCAAAATCTAATAAATAAACTTTCTCCATGGGCCAGATAGTGGGTCTACATTATGCCTGCCACTGGAAGTCATTAATGTTGTGGACCAGAGACGACTATGTCTTTCCCTATACTCTACTTTGGCAATGGGAGTTTTTAGTGTGGTTATCTTGTCTCTGCTTTATCATTGTATGTGGGACATGTGTAGAAGGCATGGGTGTGGGATGCGGAGGGTGAATAGTTTCTCTCAGTTTTTCTTTCTAGTTCACAGACCACCAGATAACACAAAGCCATGGCCAGACCTGAAAAAGAGGATGTTGAATCACAAAGAGATCCTGAACTTGGAGCTAGATGCTACCTTGGGTTATCTCCTTTAAGAGGTGTAAGGGCACAATTTTTTGCCCCTGTATCTAGAGAAAAAAATGAACAAACAAACAAAAAACCTGTTTCGCCATCTCACATTCAATACAATACTTAACACAGTATACATCACCTCTCGTCACCAAAATGCTTGTGGGTTTTTCCACACACACCAATCAAGCAATTTTCAGATAGCAATTTCTGTTCTATAATTCAATTCAATTCAATTCTGATGCTGTTTACCTGGAATAGCACTAGACCTCACAGGTTGCAGGCTCAGTCCCACAGGACTGCTCTCCACTTCAGATGCCAATTGCAAACCCTAGATTGTGGCCTGTGCTTCTTACTGACTGGCTGTAAATCAGGGTTCCCATAACCCCCTCCCCAGGTTTAATTGGTTTGCTAGAGTGGAATTCAGAAAAACACTTTCTTACATTTACGTATTTATTATAAGGGATATTACAATGGATATAAAAGAGCAACCAGATGAAGAGATACGTAGTGCAGTCTGTGGAAAGGGATGTGGAGAGTCCATGTCTTCTCCAGGTGTGCCACTCTCCAGGAACCTCCGTGTGTTAAGCAGCCTGGAAGCTCTCCAAATCCTGCTCATTTGGGTATTGATGGAAGCTTCATTAGGTAGGTGTATGATGGATTTTGGACATGACCGGAGCCATTTTACACACACTGAGCACAAAATAGCTGCCAGCCTTTTCCTATGAGAAACCTCGTGGTTTCTGAGAAACAGAAACTCCTCTACTTCTGCATGGGTGCAACCTTCCACCTGATTGCATCCATCAGCCTTATCTTCCACTCCAGCACCAACCCCTCCCTGATTACCTCAGCCTTCCCTAAAGCCTATATAAGCCCTCCCACCCCAATGCCAGCTGCTGCTCTCCATTTTGAGTGCAGCCCGGCAGAATTTTTTCCTTTAATAAAGCTTGATT
>NW_007726695.1:385703-392037 GCF_000696425.1 Galeopterus variegatus | reverse complement strand
AAGCCTATATAAGCCCTCCCACCCCAATGCCGGCTGCTGCTCTCCATTTTGAGTGCAGCCCGGCAGAATTTTTTCCTTTAATAAAGCTTGATTGGTACCCAGCGTTTTGGCTCACTTCCTTTCAGTGTATTAGTCCATTTTGTTGCCATAACAGAATACTTGAGACTGGGTAGTTTATAAAGAACAGAGGTTTATTTGGCTTACAAATCTGGGACCGCTGCATTTAGCATGGGCCTCAAGCTGCTTCTACTCATGGAAGAAGGCAGCCACTGGGTACAAGCAGATCACATGGCGAGAGGAAGCGAGAGAGAGAGAGAGAGAGAGAGAGAGAGAGAGAGAGAGAGAGAGAGAGAGAGAGAGAGGAGACGCCAGGGTCTTTTAAACAACCAGCTCTCACTGGGACTAATAGAGCAAGAACTTACTCACTACCCCTCCTCCCCCAGAGAGAGCATTAATCCATTCATGAGGGATCTTCCCCCATGACCCAAACAGCTCCCAACACTGCCACATTGGGGATCAGATTTCTACATGAGTTCGGGGGAGCACAACACATCCAAACTCTATCAGTAGGCATGACTGATCACATCATTGGTCACTGGCAATCAACTCGACCTTCAGCCTCTCTTCCCTCCCTGGAGGTCAGTGGATGGGACTAAAAGTCCCAATCCTCTAATCACATGGTTGATTCTCCTGGCAACCAGCCCCCATCCTGAGGCTATCCAGGAATCCACCAAGAGTCACCTCATTAGAATAAAAGATTTTCCTGTCACTCAAGAAATCCCAAGGGATTTAGGAGTGCTGTGTCAGATTACTCAGAAAATTATCAGGTTCAAAGACCAAATATTAGAGCAAAACATTCTCCTAGCACTCCCACCTATCTGCAAGGGTTTTAAGGCCTTTATCTCAGGAACAAGAGGTAGAGATCAAATATGTATTTCTTATTATATCATACCATATTATACAATACTAAGACCAGGCATAATTTTCTGTCCCTGTTAAACAACTTTGAGACCAAAGTAAAATTAACTTAGGTACTTGCTCTAGGACATACCTGTTCCTGAAAGATAAGATTGTGAAACACCTATCAATAGATAGACACAGACAAAGATGTCGACATAGACGTAGGCATAGTTGATATATAACCAGAATAGCAGAGTGTGGCAGAGACTAGCCAGCTGTTCACAAGGCCTGTTTTCTCATCTTCTTGGGCTCACAGTGAGACTACATTTCCCAACCTCAACTGAAGTTAAGTGTGGCCATCTGACTGAGTTCTAGCCAATGGAACATTAACAGAACTGATGTATGTCTGATATACAAGTATACCTCTTACATATGACTGTCCATGCATTCCCTCCCTCTGTGGCTTGAGGTGGATAACCACCATTATTTTGGAAATCATTTAGTGAAAATGCTGGAATCACAAGATGTAAGGAGCTTCTGTCCTAGCCAGAATCACTACATGGAGAAAGATCACCTGCTGACCAAAAATATAAATTGGATGGTTTTGTAAACTAGCAATAAACATTTCTTCTCTTAAGCCACTGGAAATTTGGAAAATGTTTGTTATAATAGCAAGCACCATCCTAATTAATGAGTCAGTAAACCGTCCTTAGATTCAGGCTCGTGGGTACCTAGCTTGGTAAGCAGAGCAAAAGTGGGTTTCCTCTCTATACTCCCCTCAGCCACCCACCTTGTGCTGGGAATTCTGATCAACTATATGGAACGTCTGCTACTACTGCATTTGTCATCCTCTTCAAATAGACCAGTTGAGCCTAGCGGGCAGCAATTGCGTTTTATATTTCTTTTCGTAGTCCGCCCAGTAAAGCACAAGGTGGCCACTTGATAATATCCACTGAATTCAATTTAATTTCTCATCCTCTTCAAATAGACTAGTTGAGCCTAGAGGGCAGGAATTGTGTTTTAGATTTCTTTTTGTTGTCTGTCCAATAAAGCACAAGGTAGCCATTGATAATATCCATTGAATTCAATTTAATTTCTCAGTGCTTACATTCAAACACAAACTGCTTGTCCCAAGTAGCTTGAGGTCTCTCAAACTTCCTTCCAATAAAGACAGTGCCTCACTGAAGTCCTTCTACTTTGGGAAAAAATCATGAATTCAAATAAATTTCTAACAGAAAAGAAAAGAAACCCTACCAGGTAAACAAGACTGTTCAAATGGCAGGTCAATACTAAGCTGTCAAAATCCACCATGCAGTTAAGAAAAATCCTTAACTCTTACAAGTTCTATAAATAGGTGTCAGCCTCAGGTCAAAATATTCTGTTCACATTGCCCTGAAAGTGAAAACACATGGGAATTTCTGTTTGTGGCTACAGGAAATTCTATATAAAAAATGAATCAAAAATCAAGAGTCACCTAACTGCACTTCAAAAAACCTGGGTTCCTTATGTTTGACATATTTGATGTTACTTCATAAGTACATAGTCTGTGAAAAATTGGCACAGCAAAAGTTATCACGCAGAATCCAAAATTCATGCCAACTAACTGGCTCTGGCCTAGCTCTAATGATAGGAAAATCCAGCAAAAACACATCTGCGATTAGCTAGCAATTTCTATGAAAGTATGATGCCTCTAGAGTCGGCCAGATTGCTTTTCCACTTTTTGTAGTTTACTAGCAACTAAAGATTCAAGAAAACAAAACTATTTTACTCACAACATTGTAGCCTACTTCTGTGTTGTGTTATCAACTAGAGAATTTAAGCTAACCACGCCTTGAGTCAGAGTTCTGGGGAAGGCAGCCAAGGAGTATCAGCGACTTTCTGTGCCTTTAACTTTACCACATTAGCCAAGAATAATTAGCAATGGTCTGAAAGGAAATGGATTTTTGTTTTAAAGGCAACAATTCACACTTCAGCATTTATGCAAATTTGGGTAATTTAAATGTATGAGATGATTAAGAAAGAATCTTCTCTTTAATTCCTTAAGAGTGTGCATGTTCTTTTCTCCTTATGCAAATATCTAGGATAGTCTGTTCTTTGATTCTTTTCTTAGATCACCAGACTGCTTAAAAATAAAACATTATAAATATATACAGTGGGATCGAAATCTTGCCTATAGCTTCATGTGAGACTATGTAAACACTTGGCAAAAGTCGTTATTTCAACTATTTTTGAGTTGTGACATGCTTACATGGAGAATGGTGATGGGGAAAAATATAAAGGCAGCTATCTATGGAAACTCTTCAGGATCATTTGTAAAGTCTGATAAATGTAGTGCCTGCATCTAAACTCTTAAGTGCCTTACTGCTTTGTGCCCTTGCATCAATTAACATTTAATTTGACTTTTTAACAACCTCACTTATCACTAGTTTTTTCATGCGTATGAAGCTAACAAATGTTAGCTTTTCAAAGCTGACAGTTTATGATTACTTATAACCAACACAATTTCAGGGTAATGCTGTAAGAGATTAATGGACCACGGGGATAATGCAGCCACAGGGCTTGCTATAAAAAGAGAGATGAACTACAATCCTACTGAATGCCTGTTTTGAATAAATATATTTGAAAACCAGTTAAACTGCTAAACCAATGTCAAGAGAAAAAGTGATCTTAATTATATTAACAATGCTTCTAACTATATACTTCAAAAGTGATTTAAGGCCCTTGTTTATAAAAATTCATTTAGTAAATAAGGCATCTGGTATTGGAAGTGAGATGAAAAATATGTCAAGGAAAAGTCTGATTAAATAGCATGAAGAAAGTAGTAATTTTAGATTCAAATCGATAAAACAGTATCACTATTTTGCTGCGGGAAGAAATAATAGATTTGAAATTTAAATAAAAACAAAACAAAATATTTGCTGCCTTGGTGTTTAGAAAATACACTGAGGTATTAACTTCATTGAATTCAAAAGAACAATTGCAGTAGTGAATTAGTTAATTCCTGAGAAGAGTCATTCAGCTATCTCTTCAAGGATGCTCCTAGCATTTCACATTGCTAAAGAATATGTTCATGTTCCTGCCATTAACAGTTCTCCTTAAAAACTTATTTTAAAATGAATTTGCATAAAAGTTAGACACCAGTTGAATAAAGAAGACCATCATCCAGCACTAGTTTTAATTTTTCTTAGCGAGGCCTTTAGCCACCCAGACTCCATTCTCCTTGGGTGAACAGATGAGAGAAAGGAGCTGCCACACCCATTGGCATATTACAGCTCTGCAGCAGCACAATGTTCTTCTCAGTTCTTTTTTAAGTAGGTCTGTATCCCAGGGTTGATAATTGAGAATGTGACATTCGATGATTTTGAGCTTATAGATATTTCTTCCAAAGAATCAAACCTCTGCTCATTCTCACACCGCAAACAGTTCTCTGAAGAGCTAAATCAAGGCATACTTTTAAAAATCTAAGATGATTTGTGTTGAACTCCCTTCAAAGAATACTTCCTTTCAGAGCAAGTGTTTTAGCCTAATGGGTCCATCTATGACACTTGGAAAATTTAGAAATTTTATTACTGAGACTATGTGTTCAATTTTACTCATGATATTTTCAATCACACTTATATTTTATCTAAAATAGCTAAAACAAATTTTATAAAGTTCCAAAACTTAAGATTTTGACTTTTCAGGCTTTCTGTCCTTTAAAGTACATTGAATAGATTGAATGGAGGATGACCACAGTCTCTGTCAAAGTACTAAACTATCATGATAGGAAGGAGTTTTCTCCAATTGTCAAAAAAAAATAATTAATTAATTAATTAACAAACATCTTGTTGAACTCTTTAAACATTAAAGTTAATTCAGAACTGCATATACCTCAAAGGTATTTCTTTGAATTGATGACCAGTGTTAAAAAGAGAGAAAATTTAAACAGGCATTTGGATATCACCCAGACATATTTTTTTTAATTATATTACTTTACAGAAAATCAATAAAGTTCCTATCACCACACATTCAAATTCTTCCTCTCTTTCAAGATCCATTCAATTAATACTAGATTTTCAGTGCCTTCTACTACTCCTCTCTTCAAAACTTTCAGAGACTTTTATCTGTTCTGTCTTTGTACATTTTAAAGTGTATCATAACTATTTGTGCAGGGGTCTTCTCTCCATTATTAGAGTGTAAGCTCCTTTTTACCAGAGCCAATCATAATATTGCTTATGAATAGCAACTGGTTTATTACATACACTTTCATTCAATGAAAGGAGAAATAAATGACTGGATACCCAAATGGATATGTGACTGAACAAACTGACGAAATGAGAGCATTAAAGCTCAAAGTGCATACACTAAGGGAAAAATTGTAAAAATGTCAAGAAATACAGTTTGAATTAAATGGTCTAAATAGACTATCAAACAGTATGTAACATGTAGATGTTAAACACACACATAAATATACATATATAAATACCTAACAATATATAATATTGCAAATGATGAAAGAAACAAAGCATTTGTCTTCAAATTAGACATGAGTTGAATGTCTGTTGTCAGCCAGGCATTGTGCTGAGTATTATGGGATCTAAAGATACATAAGGCAATGCTCCCACCATCAACCGGCATTGTTTAGTTATGAAGTGAGACAATTCATATAACTGACCAACTCCTCTTCCAATGGGACACGACTACCATGCCATAAAATGTCAAACTACAGCTCAGGAAAACTAGGGATGATACCACTCACAGATGATGAAAACAGTGCAGAATTTCTGAAAGCTATATCACAAACACAGAAAAACTCAAAGGAAGCAATATTCTTAAATAGAAAGCAACTTGGTGTAGTGATTAAAAGTGCAAGTGCGGGTATCAGACTACCTGGATTCAAATCCTACTTTTCCTACTTATCACTATGTTAATTTGAGCAAATTCTTCACACTCTTTTTGCTCCCTGTCTCTTACCTCTAAAATGATATGATTTCAGCACTTGATTCAACTAAGGAAAGTTTTTAGGATTACCTATAATAGTAAATACTTCTCATAGTACCTCACAAATAGTAAGTCCTTCTACAAGGGTACTTCAAAAAGTTCACAGAAAAATAAAATTAAAAGGTAATATGAATCTTTCCATGAACTTTTTGAAATACCCTCATATAATGATAGGTAATATTATTAGTACCTATTAGTATTTTATTATTATAATTCCTTTGGGGGAAAGAATTGCTCACAAAAGAATAGATCTTCCCCCCCAAAATACTAGAATTGCCCCCAAATCAAAAGAATAATGGCAAAGAAAAGAAAGATCTGAATGACTGACCATATGATTATTGAAAAAGCCTATGGAGAAACTAGTTCACTACTCTCAGAAAAACTAACTCCAGAGTTTGACTATAAAACAAAGCTACCAGTACAGCTATCCATACAAAAGTGGAAGTTCGGACTT
>NW_007726695.1:383093-384504 GCF_000696425.1 Galeopterus variegatus | reverse complement strand
ATTACTTCAGAAAAAGAAAATCTTCAATAAGCATAGTTACTTAAGTATACTTTAGTATACTTAATATAGCCAGAGATTTTTGAGTATTACAAAGAAGAAAAAGGCGGAGTAGAGAGAGGAAGAGGAGAAGGAGGAGAAAGAATAAGGAGAAGGAGGAAAATGAGGAAAAGGAGGAGTTGCTATGAAAAAGAAGCAATGAGAATTCTTAGAAATTATATATCTTATCTCCAAAGTCAAGAGATAAACAGATAGAATAAATAGCGAAAAAGTGTCAGCTCAAGATAAATTGTTTGATCTAGAAAAGCAAACAAGGATAATCATCAAACTAAATACAAAGAGACAAATGGTTGAAAAAATTGTGAGAAAATGTTAAAGATATAGAATTATGTCTGGGAAGTCTGTGATAAAACTAACAGGAGCTCCAGAAGAAGAGGACAAAGTGAAGAGAGGAGAAAAAACTGATGATGGAAGAACATTTTTCTAACATAAAATAAATTAAAAACTTCAGATGGAAAGATACTTGTAAATAATTAAGTAAAAGAAATTTACGTAGACATATCCTGGTGAAATTTATGAATTCCATGGATAAAGAGAAAATTCTAATAAAACCCAGAAAGACAAAGCAGGTTTTTCTAAAAATTAACATCATAATTCTTAAAGGATACTAAAAAGAAAATAGAAGTATGTCATGAAAACTCCAGTGTGAGAAAAATTTAAAGACATTTTTAGAAAGTTTACCATATATGAACTTTTCTGAAATAATTTTTTGAGAATTTACTGANCATTTTTAGAAAGTTTACCATATATGAACTTTTCTGAAATAATTTTTTGAGAATTTACTGAAAATTGCACTTGGCCAAAATGAAAACTAAAAACAAGAAAAAGTAAGACATATTCAAGAATATAGACATATGACATATGAAATACTAATAACGCAGATCCAAATATCTGTTTTTTTTAATACCCCGAATGTGAAAGCACAAATAGATTTCTTAAAAATTTAAGAAAGCCTTGGGGGAAAAAATAAAAGAGGAAGGGGAAGAGAAGAGGAAAATTAAGTACAACAAATAGATAACAGTACAATATATGGTAGACATAAATTCAGATTTATCAATATATATAAAAATTGTGAATAGGCTATTTTCTACCATAAGAATAAGGACTGTCACACTGCATCCAAAACTACTAATCCAGCTACAGACTGATAACAAGAGATGATAGTTAAGACAAAATGACATATATAGATGGAAAAGAGTACCCAAATATCATATTGTACACCATAAATATATACAATTATCATGGGCCAATTAAGATAAAATGAAGTAAAAAAAGAGATAGAGACAGTAAATTCGAGGTTACCAGAAATGGGGGTGGGGGCAGAGAAAATGAGAAGTTATTGCTTACTGGGTAC
>NW_007726695.1:379815-382427 GCF_000696425.1 Galeopterus variegatus | reverse complement strand
AGAGATAGAGACAGTAAATTCGAGGTTACCAGAAATGGGGGTGGGGGCAGAGAAAATGAGACGTTATTGCTTACTGGGTACAGAGTCTATGTTTAGGGTGGTGGAAAAGTTTTGGAAAAGACAGAGGTAGTGGTTACACAATATTGTGAATGTACTTAATTTCACTCGACTGTATTTTTAAAAATGCTTAGAATGGCAATCCTTATATATGTTTCACCACAATAAAAAAATGGAAAAAAACATATAATTTCACAAAAATTTTAAAAAGAGATGGAAAAGATAGAGACGATTGACGGATCTCCAAGCAAATGTTCACCCTCCCCTAAAAACAGTCGCTGTGGTAAAATAGAATTCAATGTCTAGAAATTATTTAAAATAAGAGAAACAATTGACCAAAAAAATGGCTAATAATTATATACTTTTATGTATAAAAAAACTAATATAAAAACATAATAGAAAATCTAGAACTATAGGGAGAAATTTGTAAATCAATATTCATAGATGTAGACTTGGCACACATCTCCAAAATTACTCAGATTACGTACACAAAAATTAGGAGAAAGAGGATTCAAATACAGTAACTTATAAGCATGATATCAGATAAAAGAAATTTCACCCATCAAACAGAGAATGCACATTTTTATGCAGAAATAAGATTTGCAAAGATTGTTCATAAAACATCTAAAATTCCAAAAGTATTTTAAATTTAAAATTTCAAAACACTCTTTTTGTTTTTGATCATCTGCCATTTACATTTTCAAATTCCAGGAAATGCTTAAGATTTAAAAAAGAAAAAAGAAAAAAAGAAAGATCTATTTTGGCAACAATTCTCAACACCTGAAGAAATTTTTTAAAAGTTTACAACCCAGGTCTCAGCCCCTGAACAGCAGTGTTTTTTAAAAGCTTCTCCAGGTGATTCTAATGTGCAGTGTGTTTTGAGAAGCACTAGGCCTATTCAATAGCCAGTAGGCAATTTACTATGTGGTGGTGAAGTTTTGGGAAGAGGCCAACTTTGGATCACCATGGAGGGGTTTTGGTTTTTGTGGGTTTTTTTCCCCCTAAGTATCACAATAAATGTCTTTAGTCATTTCCAGATTGCTACATGCCCCATCAATTTCTATTTCTTATGCTGATCCAATTCACATATTTAGTTACCTGCTTGCCCCCTGCTATAAAGCATAGTTAAAATTATGACACTATGTCAGATCACTGACAAGAAAGAGAGGAAGTCAGAGAGACCTGCAAGTACTTTAAATGAACAGGCAATGGAAGAGGACCCAGGAGAAAGAAAATCAGAAGGAAAGGTAGGAGAGGTAAGAGGAGAAACCAAAGGGCGGTCAATTCAGTACATTAAATTAATATGGATCAATGCCTACCGATTCAACTAGAAACTTAAATTAATTTAGTCTTTATTTTATGGATCTCAGTGCCACCACTGGGTGGAAGTGTTGGAAGGGATACCGTTGGTAACATTGTATTATATGTATTTATGTACTATACAACAGGAATAGAGTGCAAGGTCATGGATTGAGGCCATGGTGAGTCTTTGACTAAATGCTTTATAACTTGCAAAAATATATGTTTCTACCTTAAAATAAAGTGATTTAGCAAGTTGTAACATCTATCACCAACTTCATCCCTGCCCTCAACTGCAGCAACCACCTGCTGGGTTAGATGATAAGAGAATGTTCTCTTTTCCATGTCTAATTAATACTTTCTTCCATAGAGATGGTTGAAGATGGTGCCAATTAGTGCCACCAGCCAGCAACTGAATTTTTGCATAGTTTTAGACAGTGTAGAAAAGAGAATAAGTTCTGGAATGCCGTTCTTGTTTGATCACACTCTTTTTTCAGTTTGTAATAATAAAGAAAAGTAATCACACACCTGTAAACACTTCATACAATAATTCTAGGGAGAAAACACCAGCTGCAGGAAGAATATGAATTCAAATACTTGGCAGATCAGACACATATATTCTCTTTAATACCTGAATATAAGCTTCTTGAGGTCAAAAACTGGTTCAATTCATCTTAGTATCTGTACTGCTTAGCACAATCCCTAACACATAACTAAAGATATTTATTAAGCTAAGCTAAATGTTGGCCAAAAGGAACTAACAGCTGTAAGCTACAGGGTCTGGATAACCAGTGACCAGGAAGTTATTTTAGGAAGGATTCTGTAAAGGAGACAAATATTTAGCACCCCTCATTCCACTTCTGTCCCATCCCGCGGAATATTCAATGAGGACCCTGGAGGGGGAAGTGGGAATTAGATGGGACAAGAGACGTGAGAAATGGAGACAAGACAGTATTCTTATTCTGATCAAGTCTCATTTATTAGCCAGAAGGTCACAGCTTATATAGCCAGCAGGAGGGAATCAGCAGATATGGAAGTATGCAGATGTTTTCTGGGAAAAAGCACAGGGAAAATTGTTCCAGGAAATGGAACATTTCTCAGCTATCTAAAGCAATGCAGCGGTGATCTATGCCTCGGGCTGTGTAAGCAGTAAGAAGGAGAAAATGAAGGAAAGGCCACAGCATTTATATCTTTAGTGCGAGAAGTCTATTAGCAGGGTTTCATGACCCTGGGCAGGCTATGACCAGGCTCTTTGG